>NW_024514432.1:613798-797937 GCF_017590135.1 Pyrgilauda ruficollis
GGGGGGAGGGTGGGAGGGGGGAAGGGATGGAAAAATACTCAGCAGATGAGAAACTTTTCACACCATTTTTCCTGCCTGCAGTTTCTATATATAGGTTTAATTAGAACATTAAAGGCACCTCAGGATTATGCTGTGAGATTTGTTTCCTTAGCCCTGTAACTAATGCCCTGTGGTTTCTCTGCCGTGACTTCATTAAATCTCCCAGCAAAAATCTACCTATGGAAATTGCAGAATTGCCATCCTGGGTGGGAGCACCCAGGTGAGCTTGGGGAAGTTGGAAGCTCTGCTTTAAATGCTCTCTAATTATCTCCAGCCGAGGTTACAGAGGAAGTGGTTTGGCACCTGTGAATTGAGTTCTTGGGAGAGAGCCCCTGGAAATAAGCTTCTTTGCCTGGTACTGGAAAGTTTTTTCTCTTACTTCCCACAACCCTCAGTGGTAGGGGGAGATCAACTATTTCTCACCTACCTGGAAAAGGACTGAGCCATTTCTAATGGGGATGTTGTATTAATCAACTTCCTTCTGGCTGCCAGGGGAGCTTGCTTTGTTCCTTTGAATCACAGAACCACAGAATGGTCCATACACAAGCCATGAACCAGGGCATCCAAAGCACCTCTGATATTCATTCTTCCTATTCATGAATTTATTCAGGTCCTGCACAATGAGAAATCCCTCAACAAGAAACCTGTCCCATGTTGTACTGTCAAGCCCCAGCACCCAGCTCATCCCTGCTCCTTGCCCTACTCCTCGTGGCACATCCCACCTCTGTCATTCTGGTGGAGATTTCTCCTGGAATGAAGAGAAGCATCCAAAATCTGAATCACCTCCAAAACTCTTTGTTGTATCTGGCAACCAGACTTCGAGGCATCAAGCAGCTCTTCTGTGCCCAAAGATTAAAAAACATAATCAGTCTGTGAGTGAAGCCTGAACTGAAATTCAGGCATCTGGAATAGGTTTATAAATATATTCAACCCATTTCAAACAGTTAATTAATGTACAGGAAATATACTCTGCTCACTGAGAGAAGCCAGACCTATGGAGTAGATCCATCTGAGGAATTATCTCCACAGACCACTCCAGTGGCTCACAGAAACATCTCTCTCACCAACCAGCTTTGAGATAGCCACTGGTATTTTGTGTTTTAGTAGCACAGCTGTTAATCTTTATTCATTTATTTATTTTCCTTACAAAGCAAAACAGTTAATTTTTAACCAGCCCATTATTAGCTTTCAGCACCTAATTCTCAAATCAAAAACTTGCTTCCAGTTATATGAGGGAGGAATTATGAAACACACAATAATGAGAAAATCATATAGTCTGTGAGTTAGTCAGGCTGGAAACAAATGATCCCCCTCCTGAACTGAAGAGTTGGTACAGAAAATACAGTGAAGGTATGAAAATACAAATTAAACATAAAGCTAAAAGGCAGCTGAAAGCTTTCCCTGTTGAGAGGGGGGTTTGCAGAGCACTTTCCTCTGTCTGTCACAGTGACAGCTTCAAGAATCAACAGGAGAAAAGAGAAAATAACATGTCAGGGTATTTCAGGAGACTGGTGAAACTTACAGGGAAATTCCTTTGCAGGCAAAGAACAAATATTTATTGCCCTTGCCTTATTTCTTCCACCCACTCCAAGACACAAAGGGCTCTTGCTCAGATCTCAATAAACAAGAGCTCACTTAAACTCTCTGGTCTTTCACCCAAGTTTAGATCAGTGCTGGAAGCCACCATGAGCATAAAAATAATTAGTTGCTCTAGTTGTTGTTAATTTGTTGTTAATTTGGGGGAAGTTAATGGAAAATACCAGTTTCAGAACTGAGGGGAAAAGGTAGTCATGACTGGTTTTGTCACAAAGCTGGCTGACACTCCCAGCCTGGGATATTGAATGCCAAAGATCCAAGTGCTGGTCCATCCTTAACTAAATGTCCGGCCTGACACTCTGCTCCAAACCAAGACATGGAGGCAAGTTGTGCCAATCTGGTCCAACCTGAACTTGCTGTTCTGACAACCCAAAAATTTGTTCTCCCGTTACAGTGGAATAAAGCAAAATTCAGAGGCCAAATTGGATTTTATGTACATTTGAGTCCACGGGAAGAGTGGACTCAAGTGAAACTGGAGCCCCACAGGAGCTGGAAGAAAACGGAGATCTCTCTTTTGTTTGTGTCACCCTTGGAAGGGGTAAGTTGAATTGGTTTCACACTGGAAGACCGTAGATCCCTCTGTGCATAACCCACCACTGCCTGGCTGCTGCCACAAGATTCACAGCCAGACCCAATAGCAGGTCCATCGATGTACTGGAATAAAAGCAGTAAGTGCTCTCAGGAGCAGGACCTGCATCCCAGTGTGTTTTGCAGCATTTGTTCATGTCACAAATTCAGGCACCTCGGAACCAGGGGGGCTGAGTCATCCTCATCTCAGCTGCCTGAGACAGCAGAGTGACTTTGTTCCCTTGTTTCTCCAAGGAAGTTCTGGTGAGTTCTGCTGGAATCCTGCTTGAGAGGCTGTGACTATGGCAGGTTCAGCATCCAGAGATGGCATGAGGTGTGTCAGCTCACAGAACCCCGTGATGGTGTTGGACAGGACCCTAAAGACCATCCTGTTCCATCCCCTGCCATGGGGCTGGTGTCTGAGCCTCAGCTGCAGGAAGGCAATGAATGGAACAGGAGGGGCAGCACAGCTCACCAGCCATGGGGCGTCTCGTGGTTGCCTAGTTAGAGGTGTCTCTCTTCGTGTTGGATGCAACAGGAGCTCCTCAGACTTTGGCCTTATCTTTAGAAGGGTGCAGTATTCCCACTGGTCCTATATCCTGTTTTCCAGCCCCAAGGATCTCATGGACAGCTTGTAGCACCTCAGACAGCAACAGCCATGTCGCTGTCTGTGTGTTTGGGCAACTGAACTCAATGTGTCAATTTTAGTCAGACTCTACTGAAGCCATGAGGTACAAAGAAAGAATTCCTGACCCAAAACTATCAGTGCTGAAATACTTCTGTTTTCTGCCAGTGAATTCTCCATCCCTCTCAAGGCCAGGCTGGACAGGGCTTGAAGCAGCCTGGTCAAGTGGAAGATGTCCCTGCCCATGGCAGGGTATGGCACTGGATGATCTTTAAGGCCCTTTACAACCCAAACCATGGTGTGAGTTTTGATTCAGTCCCAAAATGTGGTGTGGGGAATCACCCTGCTGCCCTGGCTCCAGACCTGTGCTCTCACTGGGCAGTGGTCCTCTGGCCCCAGGTGAAGCCATGTGAGGGAAGTGATGGCACCGTTCCCTTTTTTGTTTGTGTTCCATGACTCCTGAGCTGCTGAACTCCGTGGTTGTCATGCGAGGAGCACCAGTGGCTGGTGGGTGGCTGTCTGGAAGCAGAGTGGAAGCTGTTGGTGGAATATGTAATCAGGATTATGTATGTGTGCAACTCACATGGAGATTGGCTGAGTTTGGCACCTCATAAAGATACAACCACCTTTTTGTCTCATTCTGGTTTTCTTAAAACCCTTTCCCCACCACTCTGGGAAGTCAGGATTCATCTTTCCCCTCTCCACCCTCTCCTACAACTTGAGGTGAGTGATTCAAGCCACAATATTTTAGAAATTCTAATCAGCTCCAGATGTCTTTTCAAGTTGCTTCTTGATTTTCTAAGATGGGATAAGTAAAGATTTCAAACTAAGTTTCAAGCACAAACTATAACCCACCCATCCGCCCCACTTCAATCCATTCTGGATTTCCAGCACCATCCCCAGCTGGGTTTGGATGGGACCATGGAGAGCCATGGAAAGAAGCCACATGGATTTGGGGCTAGTGCCTGTTCCCAGTGCTGCCATGTGACCCCTCCGAGCAGCTGCACAAACAGCAATGGCATGGAGGCCTTGGAGGCTCAGGGCTCCCAGGGTTTCTAAGGAGCATTTTGCTTCCCATGACGGCTGCAGGGAGCTGAAAGGATGGAGAAAGGCATTTTCTGTCAAAGCTGGAAATCAGTCTAAACTTGCAGAGGTGGATTGGGACACCTGAGTCATCCTGCTCCTAAACTTCATAATGCAGGTTTTTCTGGGGCAAAATTCCATTTTATTTTGGAGCTGGTTTATTGCTAGGACTCTGTGTGTGTTTGTTGGGAAAGGACAAGGTACCTGCCCTGCTCTTCTCCTCAGAGCCTGGGGAATGCTCAGCGCCCACTCCATGGACCTGAACCTACACTCAGTGCAAGGGCCTTGCTCCCCCCAGCTCCCATCCCACTCCACAAATCCTACACCCCTCTTTCTGTGCACTGGGATTCTGTGTAAGGGCTTGCAACAGAAAAGTTGGCTGAGATGGAGCGGTGGGGAAGATTCTGTTTGGATGACCATGAAGACCCTGTCAATAGAAAGAAAACAATGTTTTTTTTCCAAGTTAATCAGCATAGTATCTACTACAGCACAGGAGCCCCAGCTCCCACTGGCATGGCTCTGCTGGCCCTCAGCAAAGCACTTCCACTGGGAGACATCCAGGAGCATCAGGAGCATGGCTATACTCACACCCTCAGCTCCTGAATGTGGCTGCAGTCAGCAGGGGAGGCAGCACAAAACCTCCGAGGTACCTGCAGAAATTCAGACTCCTGTTGCCACATTTCTCTTCATAGAGAAAAGCAACGCACAGTTCTTCCCAGAAATATTTCTGGGTTTCACATTCTCTGAACATCAGAGAAAGGGAAAACACAATTCTTATCACTTGCTGTGCCTGTGTTGTGCCAAAGTAGGATGCAATATGGAGACTGTTTGTCTCCTTGGCCTATCAGGGCCAACAGTGTGCGTGTGTTGGACTGTCGGCTGACAGTCATGGGATGGGCTGGAGAAGAGTGCAGTTCTGTGCAGTTGTGTGCAGAGTGAGTGCAAGGCAGATTCAGTTTAGATTAAACGTATGTAGTATAGTATAATAAAGTCATTAATTAGCCTTCTGATATCCATGGAGTCAGATACATCATTCTCTCCCCTTCATCGGGGGCTGCCCATGCAGTAATAGACTCCTATTTCAAAGACCTTTTCCGGTTAAAAGTGTATCAGGGATGAGGCAATGCAACAACTGAGGCACGGACTCAGACCAGCAAGGAATCAGAATCGTTTATTCAAAGAAACAAGCTGCTTTTATACACTTCTTCGAGACACAGTATTTCCTTACACGGTAATTCTCACTAAGCGACCTATCACCCATCGCCACGTCATCAACACGCTTTCTTAATATCCTTCTGTGGGGTGGTCAGGGCTGTTCAGCGTCTGTCAGCTTCTGGCAGGCTCCTCTCTGCAGGGCTCTGCCACGTGGCGCCTCCTCTCCCCAAGGTCAGGCAGAGACAAGCCTCTCTGCACTGCCATGTGCTTCTTTGTGCTCCATGTGCTCCTGCAGGTGCGTGCCGCGGCCTGCAGCTCAACTCTGTCCCGTCTCTGAGCCTCTGACCACAAGGCAAGGCTCGCCATCCAGGGTGCAGGAATTTCTTTGGCAGCCTTAGATATGAGGAAGGCTCTGTCCTTCCAACACTCATTTCCTCGCTGGGGAGGGACAGAGAGCAGCTGGTGGGTGTCTGGAATGTGCAGTGTCCCCCCCCCCAGAAATGAGGGAATAGTGGGACAGTTAGTCCATTATTTCTATGTCCTTCTTCCTTTTCATTTAGCTTTTTCTGGAGGC
Source organism: Pyrgilauda ruficollis (assembly GCF_017590135.1). Lineage (NCBI taxonomy): Eukaryota > Metazoa > Chordata > Aves > Passeriformes > Passeridae > Pyrgilauda > Pyrgilauda ruficollis. The sequence goes on from NW_024514432.1 coordinate 619,438, forward strand.
TTCGGTTTCTCACACTGTGTGCTATAAATGATTGTTTGGGGCTTTAATGTGCTCTGTGTAACTGTATAATTTGCAGAACAAGAGTCAGAGGTTGCCTTTGCTTTTTTTTTTTTCCAAGTATTTTAAGAAATAGCTTCCTCTCTCACAAAAACACCGGTCATATTTTTCCCTGAGAACACTAACTGGGTTATTTCCAGACTCATCCTTTCATGAGGTTTCATTCTGCTGTAAATCTCTGAGAAACAGATGCTGGCAGTCTAGAAAAGATTTCAAATAATATTTATATTTTGTATTAGTGAAGGAGCAGAAAAATACGCTTGTATGGCATCAGAGAAATAAACTACTTTTTGGTCCATTAGTAACTAGGGAGGTTGTTAGGCCACTTCAAATGGGAACAAAACTGTATTTATATCATTTCAAATCAATAATTTTACATCATTTTTATTCCTGAGTCTTCAAAAAGACGGTCAGAGTGTTGTCCAGCACACTGAGATTAAATACTAATGAGAGGGAAACCCTTCCTTTGGGGAACTGCAGAAATGAATGAAGCTTTGTGCGGAGAAGAAAAGCAGGCTGTCACAGACCACAGTCACTAACAGGTGTCTGTCAAGGGCAACAAATGGGAAAACTGATCTTGGGATTTAGCAAATTGGGAACTGAAGGCTGGGAATGTTGTGCCATTCATTGACTGAGGCTGTCTCTGGTAAAAAGGATTTTCAGACTCAATTTACACTTGGTAGATTTTGATTTCTGAAAGACCTTTGGCTTAGCACCAGTTAAAAGATCAGCACTGAACCAAAAATGGCTTTGTCAGCCCAGGACTGAGAAAAGATATCACCTGTCCTGGCAAAGCCAGGTTTGCAAGTGCTGATGAAGCAGATGAATAAAGAGTTGCCAAAAGGAACCATCTTTGGAAGGGATGTTTCTGGTGGAGAGCTGCAGGACCACAACCAGATCATGGAGTCGTGGCATCCCAGAATGGGTTAGGAGAGGCCTAAAAGACCATCTGGTTCCAACCCCCTGCAATGGACACCTTCCACTAGAAGATGCCTCTCTGCTGATTCATCACCACTGTTGAAGCAGATGGAAACTCACATGCAACCAAGTCATGTGCAAAGCTCAATAATTTAGGGAATATCAAAGAAGAGAAGACAGGCCAGTGATTACAAGTCTGCCATACAATAAGCCTGTTCTAATCCATCTCTTTATGCTTCTTTCTTGCCTTCATCTTTCCTAAACCAGTTAAGGACAAGCCAGGCTTACCTGTGGGGGGAATTTGACAGCTCAGAAAATGAACCTACATGAGCACCAAACACCAGCCTTGCCAAAAGGGCTGGAGGCAACAGAACCAGAAATGCCCAGCTAATGAATATGTGCTGCCCTGGCCCTGCCTACATGGACAGCTCAGGTGCTGCCAGTGTTTGTGGTCTTGAAAAGAAGGTGGAAATTCAGAAGGGACTGAAAGCAGGGACCAGGTGTGATTGGAGAGCTACAGAAAATGTCACACTGTGGGAGACATACAGAGCTCAGTCTGGTTTGCTGCTCAAAAAGGGAAAAAAATGTAAAGAAGGCAGCTTGAGAGGTGATTTGATCACAGTGAATAAGTGTCTCCCTGCAGAGAAAATACAAGGTACTCAAGTGCTCTTGAATGCAGAGACAGAAGCAGTGGTGAGGATCTGAACCATGGCAGCTTTGCATTGGAAATGAGGCACAAGGTTTTTCTGCACTGAGCATGACTAATCCATGCAACACAGACTAGCCATCCTTCTGCTGTTTCCAGAGCAAAGCTGAGTGCTGTTCCAACAAACAGCCTGTGTCCAGCAGCAATGGTCAGGCTCAAGAGCTCAGTGATGTGAAAATTGAGTAGTGACTCTGCAGTTCTGTCTACAGGTTCCAGTGGGACTGCATCCTCCAGGTGAGCAGCAGTCACATATCACTCTATGAACCTGCACGCAACAGTTCAGGAACAGGGAACTAGATGTAGATGTTGCACCTGCTCCAAAAACTCAAAACAGAGCCCAGCTCCTTCCTTTAGCTCCCTCCTCCTGGAAACATGGGGTGATTCCCAGATTTACACTCCAATAACACAGATTCCAGGTTATCTCCTGCTGCTGGTGCCATCCTGGGGGGACCCCACTAGCTGGGAGTGACTCAGCCTGAGTGGGAGAAGGCACTGAGCAAGTGGCACTGGGGGATGACTCACAAGGGGGGTGTCTGCAGGGCTGAAGGCAGCAAAGGAAATCGCCTTCCCCAGAGTGATGTAACTCAGGCAAAACTTTACCTTTTCTATCCTTAACGAAAAGTAAAAGCAGCCAGGTCTGAAGTACCTGGACTCTGAAGCCCTATCTGGACAGAGCATTCTGAAATGCTGATTTAGCTCATTCCAGCTATTGCAGCTGGGGGTGTGGCTGTTCCCCAGGTTGTTTCCCCCATCACATTTCTGAAGTAGCATCTCCAATGAGGGAGAAATTCCTGCAGTCCCTGCCTGGGCAGGCTGCCAGACAGCAGCAGTTTCCTGCTGTTCCAAGGAAAACCTCATTCTCCTCCAGCAGCCCTTCCCTGGCACTGCCTGCTGCACACCCGGGACCTCCCAGCAGCTTCTCCTCATCCCGAGGACTCTTATCATGGTTAAAAAAAGCTTCATTCTGCTTCTGATGAAAGCCAGTTCATCAGATACATGCTGGAAACAGCATAAAACTCTACAAAGGAGTTGATATCCCCCTTCCGGAGTTCCGTGTGTTTAAATGAAGTCTTGCTGACTAATTAAAAACCCCTCATCCATCTCATAAGCATCCTGGAATTGCTTTTCTCACTGACTGAATTATTTAAGAGTCATTCTCTCAGGATTGAAAATGATTGTTTTCGTGTTGCATTACTGCAAGTTCAGTGTGGTGAAAACCGTTAAGCATCTGAGGAACCTCCTTTGAATAACAAACAAACACAGAAATGCTGTTGCTCTGCATTCAGAAAACTTCCTTCAGTGGGACCTGCACCTGGTCCTGGAAAACAGTGAGGCAGAGTCTTTAGGGACATCTTTCCTGCATTTGTGCTAGTAGATATGCATCAAATAAAATGAGAGGAGGTGTAGCTATGATATTTTATTAAAAATCCTTTCCTAGGATTTTTCCCCTCCTGAGGAGCTGGGAGCCTCAGGAAAGAAATGTAAACAATAACTATCTGCTGCTGTGGAATGCAACAGGTGCATCTTCCATTGGTTCATGTGGATTGTTTTCAATTGATGACCAATCACAGCCACCTGTGCCAAGGCTGTGAGCAGTCACAGGATTTTTGTTATGCACTCTATTCTTGCTCTTTGTAACTTTCTGATCTTTCTGTTCTCTCTGTTCTTTTAGTATAGTTTTATGTTGTATTTTAATATAATATATAACATAATAAATCATTATATAACATAATAAATGGAGTCAAGCCTTGTGTCTCCACACATAGAGAGTTCATGAGAACAAGAAGGGAGAAACTCAAAGGTTCAGTTGGATCCTGGAATGGTTTGAGTTGGAAGGGACCTTAAAGATCATCCAGTTCCAGCCTCCTGCCAAGGGCAAGGACACCTTCCAGTAGACCAGGGTGCTTAGAACCCCATCCAGCCTGGCCAGCTTGACTAAGCAGACCCAGAAATTGTACAGCACAACCAAGAGCCTCATAAGGGACTGAGGGTGATGAAGAGGGTGAGGAGGAGGCAGATGTTTAATTAGGCATTGCCACCATGCAAGGTAACGGTGGCATCACAACCCAGTGGACCACCAGAGACAGATTTGGGGGCTTGCAGGGTGTATCTGCACAACTGAACATGGAAAGCCTCTGCTAAACTGCTCCATGAGGTTCCTAGGTTGGTCTCGTCTGCTTCTCCAGCTGTGCTTCAACAATTTAGAAGGTTGCAGTTGGATACAAAAGGACACTAACAACAACCAGGGCTGTCTAAAAGCCCCCAGGAAGATGAGTTTGAAGGTCTGGAGTCCAGCCACAGCTGCTGCTGTGTGATGGTGTCGTTGGTACCATGCAGCCTACTCAGGGTATACCCTCCTGAGGTCTCTTCATCTGCAGCAGATCCACCCATGGGGGAAAGAGATCACGTAGTTACGGCTTCAGCGGCATCTCTGCTTATAGGTAAATTTCTTGCTAGCTCAGTCTTTCCAAATCTGTTTTAAATTCCTCCCCTTTTCTTTTTGGTGATGATTTTAGTAGGGATTGGCCCACCAGCGCACAGAGTGAGGCTTTCAATTCAGGCAAAGCTCCACACCCGCAGGAAGAAATGGGCTTAAACTTAGAATCATGGAATATCCTGATTCTAATGGTGAAAATATGGGTGAAAAGGGTTCCCCAAGGGTCATTCAGTCCAGCCCCTGGCCCTGCACACCAACAATCCCACCCTGGGGATCCCTGGCAGCACTGTCCAAACCCTCCTGGAGCTCTGCCAGCCTCGGGGCTGGGACCATTCCCTGGGCAGCCTGGGCAGTGTCCAGCACCTCTGGGGAAGAACCTTTCCCTGATCTCCATCCCAAATCCCCCATGCCCAGCCCCAGCCATTCCCTGGCTCCTGTCCCTGTCCCAGAGCAGAGATCAGAGCTGCCCTTGGGGAGGAGCTGCAGCCCCGCTGAGCTCTGCCCTCAGCCCCCTCTGCTCCAGCTGAACAGACCAAGTGCCCTCAGCTGCTCCTCGTGTGCCCCTCCAGACCCTTCCCCATCCTTGTGTCCCTCCTGTGTGACCCTGTCCTGGATTGAAAGATAATGTGTGTATTCTGTTTGCCATCTGTCAGAGGTGAGGTAGGTATGTGCTGTTCTTTGGGCAGTTATCTTTATCTCTCCCACAGCCAATCCTCCCTCCAGGAGATCTCTGCTGTTCATGGCCAGTGAGTGTCCCTGCATGGCTGATCAAATTCCATCATCCCATGGGAGATGCTCCGCCCAGGGCAGGAGCCAAGCATTCCTACCTGGATACAATCTGAGCCTGGAACAGCACAGCAGCCTTTGCCCACTGCATTCCCAGAGGAGCAGCTTTCTCCTGCCCTGCATTCCCAGAGGGAGAGCAGGCCCATCTCCAGCAGCCCTGGAGCTTCAGAGGAAAACTGCAGCCTTGTGCAGGATCCCTGCTCCAGCAGAACCACAGCTGGCACTGCAGGAGGGCTGAGCCACCATGGGATGGGACTGTGTCACTACCCTGACCCACAGGAGGTCAGGTTGTATTCTGATTCCGTCAGTAGTTGTTGTTGTTGTTGTTGTTGTTGTTGTTGTTGTTGTTGTTGTTGTTGTTGTTGTTGTTGTTGTTGTTGTTGTTGTTGTTGTTGTTGTTGTTGTTGTTGTTGTTGTTGTTGTTGTTGTTGTTGTTGTTGTTGTTGTTGTTGTTGTTGTTTATGCTATTACATTTATATATTTATTTTTCTTAGTAAAGAACTGCTATTCCTATTCCCATATCTTTGCCTGAGAGCCTTTTAATTTCAAAATTATAACAATTTGGAGGGAGGGGGTTTACATTTTCCATTTCAGGGGAGGCTTCTGCCTTCCTTAGCAGACACCTGGCTTTCCAAACCAAGACAGACTCTCCAACAGTTTTTGATCTTTCTTACATTGTTGTGCCCAAAACTTCCCCTAGCACTCAAGGTGGGGTCACCACAGCCCAGAGCAGAGCAGGACAATCCCCTCCCTGGCCTGGCCTCCCTGATGCCTCCCAGAACATGGATTTCCCTCCTGGCTCCAGGGCACTGCTGACTCAATGACCTTGCCATTGACCAGGAGCCTCAGGTCCCTCTCCCAGAGCTGCTCTCCAGCCTGTCATTCCACAGTCTGTACAGGGCAACCCTGTATGTACCACACACTTCAGAGAGCAAAGCACTTCCCACCTTCTCAGCTTTTTGGACCATGAATGACATACTCAGAGTTCACGTTTCCTGGATTAGGCAAGTCGATGCCAGGCAAGGAATGATGCTTCCAAATGACTTTAATAATGTGGAGAAGTGATTGAACAAGGCATTTCACATGAGCACTATCACTTTACCTGTCTCACATTCACTCTGGAATTGCTAAGCATTGTACATCAAATGCAATTTAATTTCAATTACAATTTCTCTGATAAAGCTTATGGCTTCTTTCTCCACCCCCTCTTGCAGCACCCTCATGCAGTGCTGCTCTCACAGCACAGGGCACATGCAGAAAAAAGAAACTAATATACTTCTAAATTTCTGGGGCACTAACCTAGGAGTTGAGCTGGATCATCACCTTTCACATACTAGTGGCATATTGAGTAAGTAGGAACATCATTAAATGAACATCGCTCATAATATTAGGACTTAATAGATTCCCATGGGAAGGAGTCACAGTTCTGACTTGAGTGTGATACTTTAGAGGAATCAGAAGGCAGAACATTCCTGTATTTGACTGGGACTCAGCTTGGAAATATATGGAAATTGTGCTGATTCCACTGAGGCTGTAGAATCATTGCAAAGTGTCTGTCTGGAAGACATAGAATGAGTATTTATCCATTCTGCAAAAGGCATCTGCAAGGCTTTGGATGTCCAACGTCAGCTGGGAGAGTCAAGGAAAGAAAGAAGCATTGGCATCTACCCAGGTCCATGGCAGATGACCAGGGAGCTGAGAGCAGGAGGAGGGTACAGAGGGTGAGCAAGGGCAGGTGAAGGGGAGAACTCAGGGACAGCAATTTGGTTATGCCTGTCACCCAGCTGACCCCCGCATCCTTTCAGAGGTGACAAGGGAGAGCATGTGGGAGCTGCCTGGACACATAGGTTTGGCCATCAGGAGTTGCTTGGCTGAAAACTCTGCAGTCAATGGCCAGGGCATGAATGATGACACTTGTGAGCCTCCTCCTGGGACCACCTCCTGTCTCTGGCAGGGAGTGCTTTTGTCAAGTCAGTTAGGGGCAGAAATACACTTTCTAATGCAGCGAAGATCCTGCAGGCAGCTTCGTGTGGAGCACAGCAGTTGTCACTGCTGGTCCCAGCTGCACGGCTCTGCTCTGGTTTGGACCTGGCACCCCGCCTGTTCCTCCGGCACTGCTCTCATCTTTGGATTTGATCTTTGCCTCTGGCAATTCCCTCTACTGCGAGGGGAATCACAGCAGCCTGGCTGAGGCAAAGGGGTATCTGTTACTAATAAGTAAGGTTTTATAAAAGAGAGGCCTTGTAAAATCATGGTTCAGGCTTGTTACTTTGACTAAGTAAAAAAGGACTATGGGAAAGAGACTCAACTGAATTAGGGATGGAAAAACTTGTTCCATAACCATCACGTGTTCACACTGTGGTGTGTGGTGGTTAGTTGAATTATGTTCGCTACAGTTTTAAAATATGTAGCTGATAACTGGCTAATGGCTTAAAAAGACTGAGTTTTTGAAATAAAGCAGGTCTCCTTCCTACCTGCCTGGGGACGCTGTGTCACTACAGGCCCTCACCTCACAGGTCTCCACTCTGTTTGCAAGGGAGAAATACATCTGTTCCAGCCTACCCTGGGGGACAGCCCTGCGAGTGGAAGCTCCCCCCTCACCATCAGGGCAGTGTTTGGCACCCAGTGGTGTTGGCTGGTTTGCAGTGAGACATCCAACAGCCACTGTGTGCAGCGGACACTGGAAAAGTCAGCTATGGATTTTGATGGAGGTACCTGTTAGGCACCTGTCCCATCCTCACCTGCTCTGCAGGGGTGGAGGAGGAGACACACTCAGCTGTGTCCAGTTCTGCTTTGAGGAGGTGGCTCAGACTCCTGCATTTCAGGAGTATCTGCATTTCAGATACTCTTTGTCTGGAGCAAAACTGCGTTCAGCCACTGAACTAAAGTAATTGACCCTGAACTTGAGGAAGAACTTTGCTGTGTGGGTGACCACAGGCTAGAACAAGTCACCCAGGGAGGGTGTGGAGTCTCCCTCACCAGAGACATTCCAGAACCCTCTGTGCCAATCCTGTGCCACATACTCTGAATTTGCTCGAGCTGGACCAGATGACCCACTATGGTCTCTTCCAATGTAATTGATTCTGTGATTCCTAGGGCCCTCTGGTGTGTCATCCATGTCTTAATTTCATCCAAATCCAGACAGTCCAGGTGGATGAAGGATGCCCCCTCCTTGGTCTGTTGGTCCCAGTGACATGCTGGTTGCATCTTCCCTGTGAACACTCCATGGTCCTGCAGACCCTCATAGTCAGAAAACTTCTGCAAATCACAGTGGAACAAAAGCTGCTGTTTCCCAGTTCACATGGGTAAGCCGTTTTTCTCCTGCTGGTACCAACTCCAGAATCCCCCAGGGAAAAGCTGGTATTGAAACAGCAGAAATGGAGAAATGAGTTCCTACATACAGAGAGTGACAAAGGCATTGAGTTACTTTAGGACCACCTTTTTGGCTGGTAGGATCTGACTGAGATTTATTGGCCTCCAGGTAATACTGAAGAGTCCAGTGATGTGCTGTACCTCCCCAGCATCCCCCAGACCAGGGTTTGATCCCTGTCTGGTTTTCTTAATCTCCAGTGCTCATTGAAGCATGAAAGCTGGAAACCCAACACTACCACCCATCCCCAATTTCAGAGCCAATGATAATTCAAAGTATTTGTTGACACAGCCAGGCTAGCTCCTGCCATGGATCAGTGTCTCTGGCTGGCTTTTGCCCATGTCTGAGGTGTCCTGGTGACACAGCTGAGCACAGGAATCTCACTCCAGCTTTCACTCATTCATGGTCTCTCTGTCCGCTGCTTTTAAGTGGGAGCTTAACATATTGCAGCAGGGACCTTGTCACAATACATTAGCAGAGTATCTCTGGATAATTCACTTCCATCAGCTCAACTAGATCTCATTTTTCAGGAAAGTTTTAGGAAATTTTTTATGTGTTATCCAGAAAATAACTCTGACTTTCACAGCAGAGTTTTCTCACAGCCCATCCAGTCCTTCACTCCCTGCTTTTGGTCCATTCCTTGAGCCGATTTTTTTCCCCCTGTATCTGATAACCTTCTTCCTTCTCTCTACAACTCACTGAGGGTTTGATTTATCAGATCTAACAGATGTCTTGTTTGGGGTGGGAAGAAGGAGTTTAAGGTGACCAATCCCAGTGAGGACACCTCCATAGTGAAAAATTGCAACCCTTCCCCATGAAGCAATATAAAAGTTAAAACAAAATGAACTGAAATGAAAAGGTAAAATATGTATTTTCATAATACTAAATATATCAGTGTCTTCAGAAGCCTCTCCCATGCTCAGTACCAGGATGCCTTTAGGTCTTTTCCACTGTGAACCCATTTCATTTCCCACTGAATGGTGTTTTCCAGCCCCCAAATCATTTTGTGTTAAATATTCCCAGTTCCAGGCTGGTTAAATGGCAGCAGATATCCATAGATCAGTCTGTCTCATCCCTACAGCCTGGTGATTACATGGAAGATGGATGGGCTGGGTAATATCCACAGAGCAGCTATTAGGCTGTCTGGGGCTGCTCCAGGTCCTTTGGCTGGAATAATGAGGTTAATCACACAAACTCCTTTCCCCATGATTGCTTTGATGGCTTAGGCTCCCCCCTCACCTCCAGCACAGCAGCACAAGCACAGCAGAGACTCCCCTGGGCATGGCATGGGGGAGATCCAGGCTCTGGGCTTGTCCTGCTGTTGGGAAACAGAATGATTTCAGCTTCCAGACATGGATTTAAGGATGGAAACTGGTTGAGCCATTGCCCAGAATCCCACAGTCCATCCCTGGTCTGCGTCAGCAGGGTTTCCCTTCCCGATCCATGACAGGAGCTGCAGCCCTAGAAAGCTCATGGCAGAGTAAACCTTAAGCACAGTCGAGTGCTTATGGAGATTTCCATGACATAAAAGCAACTTGAAGGGACCCGAGCAGTACCAGGACCTGATGGCACCATGGGGAAGAAGGGCAGATCACAATCGAGATGCACAGAATCCTTTTTCCCACCACTGAAGCCAAGTGCTCCTGATCCCTGGCTAACAGGGTGTCATGGTTTATCCTCTGAGCATGGAGGTTGGATGAGATGACCTTTGAAGGTCCTTTCCAACCCAAAACCATTCTGTGATTGTGTGATTAGATTGCAGAGCCTTGCAAATAACTCTGGAATTTGTCCTCTCCCCCATGTGAGAAGGGATGGAGGTGCTTCAGAGAAGCAGCTCCCTGACCTACCTTTCTTCACCAGAGAGCAGGATGTTCTCTGGAACTGCTGCCCCTGGAGCACACACAGGATTCAGCTGGGGAGGCAGTTCAGTGCCCTGGGAAGGGCTGGGATGCAGCGGGATCCAGCGCTGGCTCAGCATGTTGGCAGCATGACATAAATCATCTCCTGCCCTTGCTGATCTGTGTGCTGGGAGTGCAGGACACACGTTCCCTGTTTTTGTACCAGCTGATAATAAAGCTCTGGTCCCTGCCTGGAGACACTGACAGATTGGAGACTCGTTTTGTCCTGACCTCCTTGCACGTGGAGGAGCTGAAGATTCAGCCCTGGTGGAAGGCACTCTGACATAATTCGTCCAAGGACAAGGACACAGCCCTCCTCTTTCAAGAAATTTTCCTTTGCTAAGGCATATTTTAGATCCTTTACCCAGCATCTAAGGATGCCAGGACCTTAGAGCATCGCTCAGAGGGTCGACTAGGCTCCCATTTAAACCCCAGCAGTCCAGAGTGGCTTTTATGCTCATCCTTGTGTCCTTCTGGTGCAGAAGAGCAAAATGTAGAGAACTTGTAGAGGACACCCTGACCTGACCTTGTCCATAGGGGGAAAAGAGACCTCTTGGCAAAGCCACAATTCACTCAGTTTTGAACCTGTACAAGGTGCTGAGTAGGTGATGTTATCAGAGCTGGCATTGTCTGGGCTGGATTAGCTGTCAGAAAGATAAGCCAGCACTTGTAACCCCAGGAATGGAGGAGAACCACAAATAACCTTCCTGGAGACCCTGGGGAGTGTCCCGAGCAGCCGCTGCACTCCCAGTCTGAGCTGCCTCGCCACCCGCTCCCCTGCCTGGGCCACACAGCTAATTTTAGGCTAAAGGCCTTTTATTGGCTGACAAGCCTCTGGAATGCTCTAGGCACTCTGTAAGAACTGAGTTGCTCCCTGTGGCTTCCTGGAAGGAAGTATCTGGGAGGTTTTGAGGGTGGCAGAAGTGACAGCTTCCCATGAAGCAGCCATAGCTCCTGCGATCTGCCCTTGGAAGTGCCAGGGAATGTATCTCCTGGACCAGAACTTCTCAAAGGGCATTTCTGTGCCTCACTCAACCTGTCTTGGCTCCTTTAGCTTCAGGGGAGCCTCTCACCTGATGCTCAATGCATCACCCCCACTGACTAGAAGGCCCCAGTTATTAAAAAGTCTAAATTTCCATGTGATTTATTAAAAGAAAAAAAAAAAAAAAAAAGCACTTTGGGGGTTTTGCCCTCTTAAGTTGGGTGTCTTTGGGTCACTTTGGGACTTTATTTCCTGACTTTCCTATATGAATGGACAGTGACCATTGCTGCAGGGTCAGGAGCTGGAGCGTGAACACAGACCAGTACTTTGGGACTCAGAGTAAACCTCTGTGCCAAGAAAGCAAATAGAGCCAGTTCCTTCCTATGTGGGGAGACTTCACAGACACAGGACAGCTCTCATAGCAGCAGCAAGCTTTCAAAGGCAAGCAGCTCACTCAGCCTTAGATGGACAAATTCTGCTCAATGCCTTTGCACAGCACACCCTCCAGCCAGAGGCAGCTCTGGGCAGACCAGAGCACTGATGTGCCAAACTAGAGCCAAACCTTGTCAAATTAATTAATTTAGATGCTTATTCTCGAGTTAATTGGAATGTGGAGGCTTTAGCTGTGTTGAGTCATCCTGTGTAGCAACAAAATCCAAGTAGGAAAAGACCCATGAGGCCATGTTCCTGCTCTGGAGTGGATGTGGTTGTGTTGGAAAGCTCCTGGGCTGGGCTGACAGACTGAGCCCGGCAGAGCTGACTGAGCTTTCATCTGCTCACAGGTAGAAGTGCTGCCAATGCACCTTCCTCTGGCACAGGAACAGAGGTGGCTCCAGCTGCTTCCCATTCCCTTCCTGCACGGCAGGTGTAACCCTGCCATTTTCTGTGTGGATGCTCTCTGAGCTGTCTTTCTGGATAATTGGCAAAACAAAAGCAGCAAGATTGACAACAGGATTGAATTAGATGCTGAGGCTGAAACTGCATATCCCAGCTTTGCCCCAGGGTCCCAAAACCCTGGAGCCTGTCAGCTGGTGCAGCAGGCAGGAAAAATCAGGGGAGAAGAATGGGAGGGAAGAATGAGCTGCAGCAGACATCTGTCAGTGCAGCCGAGAGGGCTCTGCTGTCAGATGGAATTGCAGTGCTGGGAGGTTCTGGGATGGTGTTCCATCTCCCAGTTCAGCACAGCTAATGCCAGGTGACTGGGATATGTAAGGACTGTCCTTGCCCAGTGCATATCCCAGCCATGGCAGGGATTGGTGACTTCACACAGCCTGGAGCTGGCCCTGAATAGCTGGGAAATCAGGCCTTCCTGCAGCCCTGCACCGGCATGCACAGAGTCTAGTGAAAATCATTTCTGCCAGCAGGAATTCCCTGCTAGCCTGAGGTCAAACAGAAGCCTGGATGTAGGGGATGCCTCTGGCTTCCCATCCCAGACAGCTTGAGACCTGCACAGGGGATTTGGAGGAGTCAGGCAGCAAGGAGAGATTGGAAAGAGAGAGGTGCTGCTGTTCAGTGAGATAGGAAAGGAAGAAAAGCAGGATTTCTCTCCTCTCCTCTCCTCTCCTCTCCTCTCCTCTCCTCTGTGCAGTGCAATGCTCCCTGTGCCTGCAGGGACCATGAGCTGCCATGCACAAACTTCCCATTCACACACAGTGCCACCACAACACATCCAAGGACATATAAGGAAAGGTGAAATAGATCCCTGTGCAAACTGGATCCCTTTCAGCAGAGCAGTTTTGTGATTTCCTCTTTCCCCTGTAAGAAATTGCAGCCCTTTTGTTGGACCTTACTCAGTGGTTATTTATTCCTAAAGAAGGAAAAAGATCCTGACTGAGCAATGATGGAATAAAATATGCATGAGGAATACAGTTAGCAAACTGCTAAAACCTTAAACTCTCTGGGATAAAGCATTATATATATATATATATATATATATATATATATATATTAATAATCTCTGAGCTTTTCATATACTGAGGGACTTTATAGAACAAGAGGGTAAACCCAAAGACATCCTAAATAAATGACTGGCCTTTGTCCCCAGCTGAAGCACTGAGGACCTATAGGATCATAGTTAACATGTGCCTGGAGAAAAACATTTGAAAAAGGATTTTTACCTATGTGACCAAATTATTTTGTGACTGCAACTGTTAAACAAGGTACTCACACCACTTCCCACACCACCTGCACATTGGTAACAGCCAGAGAAACAGAGATGGTGGAAAGTTTTTGGCCTCATCAAATGTCAGGAGATTATCTGTGACATTATTGTACAGAGAAGATGTGACCCAAACACACAAAGAATATGGGCTGAGAGGTCACGAACTGAACAAGACTTTGCCAGACTCTTTTTGGCTGCATGTGCAATCCCTTTGTACCAGCAGCATCCACAGCAGCAGTGAATGTTTTCCAAGGGCCATTTCAGGAACACGAAGCAGCCTCTCTCCTCAGACAGTGGCTGAGTCCAGTGTGAGGCTGCCTGACCATGAAAGCAGATGGAACTGGGGCCTTGCAGGAGCTCTGCAGGGAGACTTCCCCTCTGGAGTTCCGTTCCCCAGGCTGCCAGTCTCCATCACACTGAACGGCTGCTCCCGGTGCCAGCCACCACCACCTCCAACACATCCACCGTCTGCCTTCCCTCCATTCCCAGCACAATGGCTCAAGCTGGCTGGTGCCTTGGCACCAACCCACCCTCTAATTAATGCACAAGAGAAGGAAGGGGAAATCTTCAAAGAAATCCCACCAACAGCTCTCACAGAAAAGCTCTAGACCAACCTGAGCAATTGCCTGATTCAAGTCCTCTTCATCCCCTTCCCTGCATGGTCCTGCTTGGCCTGCCAAGTCCTGGGAACACCAGGTCACTTCATCTCTGCCCTTTGTGCCAGTGCAGAGATGTCTTTTATAGAATTCTGCATTGCATTTGGAATTTTATTTCATTTTTATTTTGCTGCTTTTTGTTGTCTCTGTTGAGACCCTGTGCGTCATCTCTTCTCAGTTTTATTTGATTGCCTTTTGGAGATGAGGAGATTAATATTTCATCAAACATACAGGGAATAAATAACCAGATTTGAAAGACATCCAGAACCTTTCCTGCCTTGATGGGCATTTGCAGACCTGAGGAGTGGGGAGGTATTTTTATCACAAGCTATTTCTGAGGATGTCACAATCCTTGCCACAATCTCTGCAGGACATTTCCACTACCCATGACATGTCCATGTCCATGATGCTGTGGGGTTATGCTGAAAGGTGTGAGTTCAACACTCTGGAGATGCCCATTCCTCTGTGGGACAGAGGGAGGGCTCAGCCTGGACAAAAGGAGGCTCATGGGGGACCTTCTGGCTCTCCACAAATCTGACAGGAGGGGGCAGCTGCTGGGGTCAGGCTCTTCTCCCAGGGAACAAGAGACAGGATAAGAGAAAATTGCCTCAAGCTCTTGCTAGGGGAGGTTCAGGTTTGACATCAGGAGGAATGTCCTCATGGAAAGAGCTATTAAGCATTGCAAGGGACTGCCCAGGGAGGTTTGGAGTCCCTGTCCCTGGAGGTGTCCAAGGAACACCAGGACATGGCACTCAGTGCTCTGGGCTTGGTAACAAGGTGAGGATGGGGCACAGGTTGGACTCCATGGTCTGGGAGGTATTTTCCAATCTTATGATTCCATGATCCATGCAAGAGCCTCTGTACATCCTTGTACATCCATGGAACTCATGTGCATCTGTACAACAGCCAATGCAGCAGAATTGTGATGGGGCCTGTGCTGCCAGACCCAGCCACAAAGGGCTCAAAGCTGACAGGGTTGTGCATCACACAGTGTGTGAAGACAGAGCCACTTTCCGCTGGTGCTTTGGTGGGATCAGTTTCCAGAATAAAACCATGGAGTTTTTCCCAACCACAAACCACTGTGATCTGTTTGATGGGAAATGCCAGCTGCTGGTTGGGAAATTTCAGTTGACTTTGCTTTGAATGAGAAAAATAATAATTATGACTTTTATTATGATCAGTTTAGCATTCTGCCTTGAGGTTTAATTAGCTGAAGAACAAAAGCTTTTGTGTTTCTGTTCTATTCAAAATTGACACATCCTTCCAAAAGCAATTTGAAAAACACTTTTAAGAAATTTGGGAAGCAAATGAGAAATTCAATTAGATCCCAGATCTTTGTGGGTTTCCTTGAGTTGGCTTGTTTTAGTTTGCAGTTGCCATGTTTTTGTAAATGTGGGATCTCCTATGAATGCACACAGTGTGGGAAGAAGAAATGGCAGGAGGGAATTATCTGTGTAAATGAAGGAATCAGTCACTTGCTGCACTGAGCAATGAATCAGAGTAAACCCAGCTCCATGTGTCTGAGTTTTCCTTCTCCCAGCAGGACACTAGTTTGTCTTCCTGCATGGACAACTTCTGCATCTCCAGCAGTTTGATGGGACTAACAGGGATCTGAAGTGTCCAGAGGCCACCCAAGCATTTTGTAAGGCCTTCAAGACCAAGAAAATCTGCCAGCACAGCTCTAAGGTAATACTCACTAAATGAGCTTGGTAACAATCTTTGGTTTCCTTCCTGCAATGTTTTCAGTGGAGCTGTGGCTTCAGCTTTCCTGCTCTTTATCTCAGACCAGCTGTGAGACTTGCAGGGGTGAAGCAGGTAATACAGAGTGGTCAAATACAACAGGGATAACCACATTTGAGGTATGATTATACTATGTGGTGAGCAGGAATGAGGGAAACGTGATCCCAGCAGCCACTTTCTTTTGTCAGGCAGAGTTTGAGAGCGTTTTCCCCTCAGTGCAGGTCTAGGAGGAGGGAAAAGGACACAGGACAGAAAATCTGGAAACTAATTTTAAAAGCAGGGCAAAAAACAAGTCTCCTGGGAGAAACTTAATGTGTTGGGTTGGATTTTTTCTCAGCCTGCAGTTGCTAACACAGCCCCACGTGCTGACAGCCTGTCCTCCCCCGAGCAGCGCCCGAGCATTCCCAGCTCCACTCGACCTCCTGGGAAAGAAACAGTCCCAACACACAGGTGAGGAAATCGAGGCACACTGCTGATCTCAGCTGGGATTTCAGCTGAAAAACCAAACCTCACCCTTCCACCAACCTGACCTAAATGTCCAGGAAACTGAGGATTATTTTCTCCTACAGATGTCCCAGCTGGAAGCAAAGCCCTGCTACCAGTGCTCCATGTGAGAAGCAGGGATGCATTTCCCTGCACCCTTTCAGTGCACGGACCAGTCTCATCCCTATAGTGCAGGAAGGACACACAGAGTTTTCCCAAGCCAGGGGAGGGCTGGCTGCAGGGACAGGGTAGGAGCAGGGCAGTGGTGTAAGTCCCACAGACAGCCCCAAAGTGCAGCTGTAATGGAGCTTCTCAGACACAGACCGTCAAACCACGTGCAGTTACATAAAATAATTTACCAAAGGCAGATAAGTTAGACTAAACCTTTCCCCTCCCTCCTTCCTGGAGATCCGATATTTCTCTTCATTGTCTCCATCCCTAATACCCATGTCCCACGTCTGTCTCTGCACCGCACCGAGAAGTTTGAGATTAACCATGACGAATGAACTGATTTCCATGTCTTAGGGACTGTTCTGTTTTTTCTTTGCCGCATCTGACAAGTTGCATTTTACTATAAATCCCCTCAATTAGGTGCTTCAAACAGCACTGCAGCCTTTTCCCTGATATATGGGGAAGGAATTATCTTCATATCCCTGGCAACCAATTCCTTAACTAAAAATGCTTAGTGTTCACTTCTGCCTTCCCTGCATCACCTCACACTTAAGGTGACACACCTGAACACACCTGCTCACACCTGAGCAGAGCATGGCCATCCCACACGTCCTACTTGGTGGCTGTGGGCACGCTGTGATGGTGAAAGACAATCCTTGGTCTTTATGTGAGAATGAGGTCTCTGATACTTCCCATTGCAAGGTCCCTTCTGTCCCCTGGGTGCACTAAGCCCTGAGCAGCCCCCAAAACCAAAGTTGTTTTGTGACCAGGAGCCATGCCCTAGACCTGCAATGGTAGAAGGTGTCCCATGGCAGGGGGTTGGGACTGCATGATCTTCCAATTCAAATCATTCCATGATCCTATGATGCACTCAGTTGAATCCAGGATGCTCAAAGTTATTGGGAGCAAGCTTTCTCAAGCCATTTTTAGAAAATTCTGCATTTTCCATGGGCTGATTGAAGTGAGAGGTAACACAAGGGTGGCTCTGGAGCCTGTCTCATCCCATACTTGTCACGGGAGGGATGTTAAGAGACCTCAGAAACAAAAAGTTTCCTGAATTTACCAGAGCTTTATATATTTTCAGATTTCTTTGCCAAAGCAGTGACACAATTAATTTAACCCAGCTAATGCCAGAAGATTTATGTCTGTGTTGTTTATTCCCCTTAATTACTGGTCTGGGAACATTTACCCTTTGGGGGCCAGGATGGGTCACTGGGTGCCCCCACACGCTGGGGCACAGCCCTGGCCAGTCCTTCTGCCTTGGTCCTGCAGCTCAGGGAGGACCTTGATCCCCTCCTGCCCTCTCAGGTGCTCCAGAGACAAAGAGCAGCTCAGTGAAGATGGATGGAGGCTGTAGCCATGAATTCATCAAGAAACACTGCCCTCCTATTGATCCATTTGCAACCTGCTGTGGTCTGCAGCCATTCCCAGAGGCAGAGGCTGCAGCTGGGAGTGCGACCCAGCACCCCATGAGAGGCTGGTGGTGGATGAAGCATCATCAGCTAAGGGAAATATCACACCCCTGGATGGTGGTCCCATGGCAATGTTTTCCAGCATCTCCCCTCCCAGCAGTATCTCATGGATCCTTATTTCTTCAAGGAAAGAAGGAAGCACAGCATGTTGTCTCTCTATCTGCCCCGGGTCACCTCAGGCTGATGGAGCTTGGCTCACTCCCAGGATAGGCGCAGCACCCGCAGCTGGGGCACCCCCTAAACCTCAGTGAGTACAGAAGGCATGTTCTGAAACTGCCCTGGCATGGGGGAGCAGGTTTAACCCAGCCACAAATTCATCCAACTCAGGGATGGACCCAATCCTGACTATGGCAACCCCAAGAGACAGGGGTGTGTGGAATCCCTCCCCAGGAGACCAGGGAACGGCTGCCAGGGGACTGCAGGAGCTGAGACACAGAGGTATGACAGGACACCCTTTAAAGCCTGAGGGTTATGCTAGGGGAGAAGGGAAATGTCATTGTCCAAGACCTCAGGAGCATCATCTAGGCTCTCCCACACCACCGTCCCCCACCCTCCCCAGGACACTTGTCCTCCCCCTTCTCTATCAGTTCAAGCCCCCCCTGCTCCTGCCCCATCACCTCTGCCCCTCCCAGCCTACGGGACAAAGCGCCATGTCAGCAGCACTCCACCTCCTCCGGGTGCGCCCTTACGATCAAACACCCCCGCACAGCCCTCTGTGTCAAAGACCTGCATCCACCTGCCCCACATCCCCGTCCTTCCCTCAGGAGCATCTCCCTCACAAGGCAGGGCTGAAACCCCTTCCACCCCATCCCTGTGGAAGAGAAAAGGGGCTCTGCCCTCCCTTCGTGTTCACCATCCGTTTTGCAAAGGGGCTGCAAAGGCTGACAGGGGAAACCTGGGGGTAACTGGGAAACTTGTCCCAGTTCCTCTGACACAGCCCTGGAGCGAAATGCCCAAATGCATAATACCCACTCATCCCCTCATCCCCGGCAAATCGCATCCCCAAACCTTTTGCAGACACCAGGGAAGCCCCTAGGCTCCGCAGGAGAGACCGCACAGCGTCTGCACGATGGGAGTGAGAGGGGTGGAGAGAGAAACCCCCCTCCAAGGAGAGCCGGGAGGGCGGTCCCTGGGCCGGTGGGAAGTTTCTGCTGCTGAAGATGCTGAGGGAGGGAAGGAGAAGGGGGGGGGGAAATCAAATCGAGTTGGAAGGCACCAGGGAGGTGGGGAAAGGAAAAGGGGAGGAGGGAGAGGAGGAGGGAGAGAAGGGGGAGTGGGAGGCTGGTGAGGAGAGATGTAGCCCATCGCCAGGCGAGCTGGAAGGTGGGCAGCCGGAGGACCGGGGAGGTTATAAAAGGCAGGACGGGGACGCAGCCTCCGCGCAGCTCCGCGGGGACCAGCCAGGCTCCTTCGCTGCAAGCCCAGAGGATTCTCTCCCCGACGGCAGAAGCAGCCCAGCAGGAGCGGGGACGCTGCCAGCCATGCCTCGGGGAGCTGGGCGCAGGGGCAGCTGAGGATGGTGCCCGGCCTGCGTCCTGCCCCCCTCCTCCTCCTGCAGGTAAGATGCTTTAAGTCCTTTTCTCCCATAAGGGCCCTTCTGCCCCCTCCCCATCACCTCTGCGCCGTGCATCGCCCGCGTTCTCCTCGGTGACTTTTCAATTTCTTTGAAGGGAAAAGTAAAAAGAGAAACCACAACGCAAAGGGGTCTCGGGAGAATTCCTCCAGTCGAGGCACTGGGGCTTGGCAAGAGCTCGTGATGCTCAAAAACTATTGGGGAGGGGGGCTGAAGTGAGTGAAAGGATCATTTAAATGGGGAGAAATTGCAGTCAGGTCCTCCTGAGCTCAGCCCAGGGCTCCCAGTAGCTCGCAGCCTTGCACCTCCCAGTGAAACCAGCCGCCACCAGTTTCCCAGGCTGCTGGGAGGGGGTGGCCACTCTGGGGGTGTGATGGATGTGGACATTGCAAATGCAGAGCCCAGTTGTAGTCCCCATAATTAATTTTCTAAGGAACCCTCTCCTTTACTGCCCTGCACCTGCAAAGCACAAGACTTTCTCTCTAATTTGCTCGCTGTGGAACTGTAGCCACTGCTAATTTTGCAGCTCTGCACAATATGCAAATGCTTTGTCAGAAGCAATATTCCTCCTCCTTGAGGGCTCATCAAGGAGGGAAATGTTCACAGCCCAAAGCTTTTTTAAATCCCAAACCCTGGACAAACGAGATGAAGGGGTTTCCAGTGAAATCCTGAATTTTACTTAAACAAGCCTATAGTGGCAGTTAAACAAAATGATCAGGTTTTTGATAAAACCTCAGTGTCAAGGAGGGGAAAAAGAGCAAATCTGCCTGGCTGGCTGCAGAATGGTGTCTCAGTGGCCCAGCTGGGACCGCAGAGTTAAAACAGCAGGTAAAGTGGAGGGATAGCCCTCCCCATTGGCACCGTTATGGCTCATACCCTCCGGGCTGTGCACCCCACTATTCACCCCACTGTGCACCTCCCACATCAGCTGCATCTCTGGGCCAGGAAAGTTCTCACCTAAATGATGAGAAGAGCTGATGTGCACCAGGATACCCCCTGCCTAGTTGGTGCTGCTTCTAAAAACTCTTCTCCTGAGCAGCTGCTCTCTCTTATTGCGGCAACCCACTAACCCTGATTGATAGGATTTATGGGAGCTCTTTTGCTGTTACATTCCCTGGTTCAGGTTTTGTTTGGTTCTGATGCAAGAAATAAAGGTGAGACAGGGCAGGATCTTCTCCCTCAGCCCAGGTCCTTCTTGCCCAGTCTGTGGAGACAGCACAAACCCAGTGCAGTAGGGTCATGTTCTGGTGGGGACAGCCATATGAGCATGACAGCTCCTAATAACCTTGGTGAGCAAAAAGTGGTCCAAAAGAAGCCCAAAGGTGCTGAGACACAGCTCCCATCCTCTGTCAAAGCTCCTTAGGCTCAGGGGACTCTCTTGCCATCCCCAGGTGTTCCCCAAGGATATTCTCCTTGTGAAGGTGGAGCAACAAGTCCTCAAAAATCTTCCAGAGTTTGAGACAAAACCACCCCTGTGCTGGGGCTGGGACCAGGATGGGGGGGTCACAAAAACTAGACCAGACAAAGAGAAGCCTCTCCCAGCTGGCTTCAAAAAGAAACAGCCAATCTACAACCATCCCCCTCTTTGCAGTCAAGCTGTCTATTTTTCCTTATAAATACATGCATTCAAAACTCAGATGCTTTTCCAGAACAGTCCCAACCCTCTCCTGGGGACAGCATGGGCTAAAGGACGATGAAACCCCAGCTGTGAGTGCATCCCTGCAACCAGGTGTACCTGGATGCAGCAGCATCCTGCCTGTGAGTGCAGAGACCTGCAGCAGCCCAGCTCCAACCCAGAGCTCAGCAGGGACAAACCTCCCCTGCAGACAGTGGGTTGGCACAGTTGAGGGGTTGTTCCCCATGCACCTGGCTTGCACCTCCACTTTAGCATTGGTTTGCCCATGTTGCTTTACGAATAGACATCGCTCAGGAGGTTGGACAGACAGACTAGGAGACAAACTTGCTGCCAAGTGCTCCCTGGCACCCTGCAAGTCATTAAAACAAACGAAAAAAGTGATTCAAAATAAACCAGTCCACCTGCAGCTCTGTCAGGAGCCAATTACATTTCTGGGGCTGATAAAACTGCAAAAGAATTTCATGAAAAATCGGGGATTGATGATGAGGATGGGATAGTTTCCCCTCTCCTCTCACTTGATCACCTCCAGCAGCAATAAGCCCAAAAAACAGCCCCCGCCCCTTCCATGCTCAAATCCTTGCATAAGATGCAGTGCTGCAGTCGCAGGACGTGCTGACCCTGGGGATCTCTTCCAGTCCTCACTTTCCTTAAAAGCTGGAGTTGATTCAGTGTGTATGAAATCATCCCTGTGGTTTCGCATCTCCAGCAAAGAAGTGAATGGAAAAGGCACAGCCTGTTCCCAGAATAGCTGCACTGTCACCATAGGATGTATAGGAATACAATCAGAATATCCTGCACCACCAGCTCAACCCTGCCCTGAAATTCAGCTCTGCTCACCCAAAATCTTGCACAGGGTTAGCCTAGAAGTTCATTGTGAGTGACAAGCTCAAGCTGCAATTGAGTCTGCAGTGTTCAGAGAGGCTGCATCCATGACTTTGTCTGTGAGAACAGTTTTTGAACCCAAAGAAAGCACAAAGCAACCCCCAAATCACAGAGTTCCCTCACAAAGCAGAGCCCAGGAGCCATTGTCCGACACCCCAGAGCTGTCACTCAGGAGAGGGTGGCTCTTTCTGAAGATGGAATAACATACCCGGGGCCCATCTGTTGTTTTTCCTTTTTTCCCTAACTGCATTCTGAGCTATGAAGAGACCCTCCTTCTCTGCTTTATCTACAGTCACCCTCCTAGGAGCAGTCACCTCCATTCCAATGGCCAAGGGCAAAGTGTTTTGGTATTTTGCAGATCACAGTCCCTCTTCCACTCCGAAATCTGGACTGTCCTGGAAAAAGCAGTGGCAGATGCAGCTTTGGTGTGGCCAAACTTTCCTGAGCTGTGAATGTGAATAAACCAGAAAAAAAATTATGGGGAATTGAATTGTGCATGTTCAACCCTAAAAAGGTGATGGGTGAAGGAGCGGGTTTGGAGCAGTCAAGATGAGGGTTTTGGGACAGAGCTGGAGGGGAAAATGTCCAATCCCAAACTGAAAATATCTGTCAATGCACAGGAGTTCCACATGTACAATCTGCACAACAGTTCAATAAAATTGCCTTAGAAAAACAGCCCTCTCCAGGCTTGTGTCCATCACTCCAATTTTCCTCAGCAGCCTTTGCCCCTGCAAATCCAGATCCCATAGGAGCTGCATGGATTGCGTGCCCTTCTCCAGCTTGATGATGCCTTTAGCTTCCAACACCCAAATGCCATTAGTCATTTTTTCACCTGTCCCCAAAAATTCATGTCTCTCTTGACAGATAAATGAAATCAGAATTATTTATGGCAAGCAAGGGAGACCTGAGCTTAATCCAGGAAAACCTTTAATTGCTCATAAATCAGTTTTTACAGGGCATTCATTTAGTCCTGATTGATATTCTTTTGTTAGAATCTGCATCCAGCACACTTGGAGAGAGACTCCAAACAGAATAAACATTCTCACCAAAGCTCCTGTTTACACACCACAAGGACTGGCCCTCTAATACAGATAAATTAATAAACTCACAGATTTTAATGCCAGATGGAGGATGGAGATGTTCTCACTGCCTGCTCTCCCCATGAGTAACACTAGCCATGGAAAATCCCCACACGAGCGTTGCTTTAAGCCTTGTTCCATTGCCTGAGCTTTGCCTTGATGTCTCGATGATGGCAGGGCTTGGAATGGGGCTTTGGAAGAGAAATGAAGGAGCAGTGGGGGCTTGGTAGGGCAGCGAAGGGACTTGGAGGAACCCTGAGGTCATGGCTGGCAAAGCAAGCTACTGCCAGGTCTAAGACAAAGGTGTAAAGAGCATCCTTCATGGACCAGATGCTGCCTGGAGATTTCATTTGGAAATTGTTCCAAGCGAAAGCCCTCAAGGTGGAGCAGGTAAGAAGCTCCTGAGCTGCAGGAAACAGTGCCTGGAAGCCAGACGAGACAAAGGCAAAGAGATCCCCTGCAGTGAAGGCAGGAGACACAGGGGTTGGAGGCACCTCCAAGCACATTTGAGGGCAGCTCTTTCAGTCAGGCAGTTGCAGGCCACCTCCAGCCTCCAGCTGCAGTCCTGGCAGGATGTGCTGCTCCCTCCCCACTCCACTGATGCTGCTCTGCCATCTGAAGTTGGCATCGAGCTCTTTTAACACTCACTGTATTTAACACCCAAAGTCTGGCACCTTTTGCTGCAGGCTCAGAGCCAAGAATAGGCTCCATCCCAGCCTGATGCCCTGGGGAACCTCAGCAAAGGTCCAGGGCAGTAGCTGCTCAGCCCTTCCCTGCCCATGTATTCCAGGAGGTCTTTCCTCTTCCACACCAAGTGCTGTAGTGGGCAGCAAGCCCATCCAAGGCAGGGAGCAGAACTGATGGGTCAGAGAGGTCCCTACAGCAAGGACAACTCCAGAGTGGATGGTGTTGTCTCCCCTCCCAGGAAGGTCACAGAGGCCACCACTGTCCACTGCTCCCACTGCCCTCCCCAGCTCTGTGCAAAGCCCCTGTCTCCCACAGCTTCATCCCAGGCTTCAGTCCCGCTAATCGCTCAGCTTTCCAATTACAGCTCCTCCTCGGCACTGGACCTCCTAGATTGCTAATTAGGCTACAAGCCATCTATCTCGTGCTCAGAGCTGTCAGCCCTTCCTGCCGTGCAGATCCCCTTTTTTCTGAGGCAACATTATAGCGGGGGTGGGGGGGGACACATGCTTGTCTCTGGGTAGCACAGTGCAGGGGGGGATACTGCAGTTGGATGTGAATGTATTAATTAGTATCCATGGATTGCTTGAGAGAGCAAAAGCACCACAAGGGGACATTAATTTCTAATTGTTATTAATTGAATTTTTCTGCCAGGTCAGTGGCAGGTCACAGAGACTGACACCATGTGTGTGTGATTGTGCTGCTCACCCACACAGCAGCAGCCAGACTCCCAGTGATGATGAGCTGATGCTGTCCTAGTCCACGATGTTGCATCTCCTGACCAGGGGACCTGCCATCGTCACAGGCACAGGAACAGCTGGGTTTTTTTACAGCCCTGGCAATACCAGGACGTGGTTGGTGTGTCCAGATTGCAGAAATCTGTCCCATATGGTGCCGCACAGCTTGAGTGACCTGAGGCAAGTGGTCCTCAGTGCCTCAGTTTCCCCTCTGGGACAGCCCTGGCATGGTGGGTGGTGGGACACCAACCACCACAGATGTTTGCTCTGTGCGGGATGCAGGAAACATGGGAGCAGTGTCAGGGTTTTGTGTCTGAGCTGTGCAGTGAGGACTGGGGGGGCTGGTCCTGCTACAGAAAATGTGGGGATGAAAGGAAGGAGCTGGTGCTCCGTGAGATCCAAGACTAAACCAGAACGATCTCTGTGTATAAAACACGGATGTTACAGAGCCTGGAAGGGATCTGGGCAGATGCTGAGGCAGCAGCAGGGGAGACAATGGTGGCTCCTGATGGAGAAGAAGCTGCTGCCAGTGCGGGCACCCACGGGGTCCGTGCAGCTCCTGGCAGAACCATCATCCGTTTCTGTGGGAGCAGCTCCCCTGGCTAACTGGGAGCACTGTGCAAAGTGGCTGCTTCCAGAGGAGCAGATTGCCTTCCTTCCCGGACAGCTGAGAGCTCAGCTGAGGCTCTCCAGGATTTTGGCAGGCTGAGAGAGGTCACAGAGGTGTTCCTGCCTGCAGAGCGGGATCTGCCATAGCTGTGTGAAGGCAGGGTCGGGAGGGCGGAGGAACACGGCCCCTCTCTGGTCCAAGTACGACCCACTGCCGTGTCGGGGCTCTTGAGGTGAGCTTGGCTCCAGCCCGGCCAGGCTGGGCCCTGCTGGGCACCATGTGGCATCTTACAGAGCAGCAATGCTCTGGCAGCAATGCTCCTCAAGGACAGAGCTTTGACCTGTTCTCTCTGTAAAAGCACGGGGAGGAGTTGCACTAACCCACAAAGAGCAAAACAGATAAGACGGCAACCAGTAGTAAGAATTTTTTCACTGGGGCAAATTCCCCTGCAGCTGCCACCACCCCTGCTTATTCCCCTCAAAATGCTGACAGGAGTGGGACAAAACTCTGCCTCTATCAAGAGCTTTGGCCACACTGCAGAGCCTGGTAAAAAAACTCTTAGTATTAGTTGTGTTTTGGGGATCCTTTTTTCCTTTCTTTCTTTCTTCCTTCTGTAGCTGTTTCAGCTCATTTACAAAGCCTGCAAAGAGCCAGTGACTTCTCTATCCACACTCCTCTCTGGCTGTGGCTTGGTCCATGTGCTGTTCAGTGCCAAGACCTCTCCCTGTGTCTGGAAGGAGAATGGGCACTACCAGGCTGGAGCAGGCTGGGATTAGGAGAAACACATCCAATTAACACTTGAAAGCCTATTCAGATAGACAAACCATCCCAGACATCTTTTGGGCAGAACGCTTGTGTCCCATCTGCCAATGCCAAGAGCCAACAGGTGTGGTGGGTACCAGCTGTGGGCATCAACACAGAGGGGAGCAGACTCCCTACACCTTGATTCCTCCCCGTCTGGAGTCTGGGTGGTCTCAGCTTTCTGAAAGGAGACTCAGGAGGTGCTGGGCTTCTGTAGGACCAGCACCCAGGAGCTCCAAGCAGCTCTTGCACCAGGGCAGGATTGAGCTGCCGGATCCTCTGTGCCATCTGGAGCAGTCACAACAAGGCAGCTATTCTCTCCTCCATTTATACGTCTGCCTAACATCTCTCTTGCTGTCAAAACCAGCTTCCCAAGGCAGTAAACAGTTATTTGGAAAAGAGCAAGTGGGTGCTGAGCTTGTCTCTGTGTCTGAATAAATCCTGTTAATGCCTTGGTAAAGCATGAGGATGGCTGGGTATGCCAGCAAGGGCAGACAGTGTTTCTACGGCTCAAGGACAAGAGGAGGAATGTCTTCTCTGTGTTCAGAGCAGTTTGGGCGGTAAATGGCACGCAGGAAGGGGGGTCAGGCAGTAGGAATCAGCCTGGTTGATGGGGAAGGCAAAGGTTGTTGTCCCCAAGGAGCTGGGAGCTTGCCTGCAAGCAGGGGAGGTGCAGCCCTTCCTGCCTTCAGGCTCAGGGTTGTTTCCCAAGGGATCTGTATGTGATGTCTTTTGGGGCACAGCTCTGTCATTTAATCAGTGACTTTTCTCCAGGGGGTTTGGTCAGTTGCTGAAGGTGAAAGAAATGGAGTTGATCCTCATACACCATTAGTGCTGGTGGAGGAGAGGGGATGAGCCTGTGTCACCCTTTTCTACAAAATATCAGGTTCCCTCCTTCCCTCACCTGGCACCATGGTGACCTGTGAGACCAACACCACCATCCCTCTGCCATCTTTGCAATCCCTTCATCCTGGCAATTGCCTTTCTCACTTTTAGTTTCCCCAAACTCCTGCAAAGGCACAATAATTCAATAATCATTTTTCCAAAATAGCTCCTTGTGCAGAGTTTTAGCAGAGCTGGGTAAATCATGATCAGTGCTTTCCAACTCAATGGGAACGTTGGTGTTTGCTGACAATTCTCCTGAAAAAAAAACACTTCAGCCAGAGCTGGTTGTCTGTGGATCAGATCTCCTTAAGGATGTGTATGAACCTCTTCCCACTGACAGCTTACAAGGCTGTGATTTCAGTAAGGGATTGAAAATCCAGGCGTGGTGTCAGGCTCATCATGTTTCCCCTGTCTGCTCTCAGGATTGAAAGATGGTAAACCCAAAAGTGTTGATTAAAATGATAAATAGCAGAGGTTCCATGATTCATCAGGGGCTTCAGAAGGGCTTTCTGAGGGGGGTATTCAAGGCAGGAGAAGATCAATGGGTGGGGAACAGAGTGCAGTCCCCCAGCCTTCGGCTCAGATAAGCACAGTTTCCCTAGGAAGCCATCCTGTCAATGGTACATGTCCATTGTGCAAGCTTTGGGGTGGTACCCACCCAGACATGGGCAAGCTCAGATCTGACCCAAGGAGGCATTTGGGAATGGGGAAGCAGCATATTGCACATATAACCCCACCCCTGTCTGCTCTCTCCCCATCCAGGCATTTCTCCTCTGGGACAGCCAGGTTGCAGCCTCCATCCAGGAGCAGTACTGTGAGAGCCTGCCGCCTGTCACCAACCACACTGGTGAGTGTCCCCCAGCCCACCTGAGCCACCCCTGGGGATCCCGTGCTTGGAAGAGGGTGTCAGGGGTGTCTCTGGGCTCATCTGCTGCTGCATGGATCCTTTCTGGGGAGGTGGGACACTGCATCACAGCCTTGCACACTCCTTGCAGGGTGACAGTGGAGGCAGGTAGAAGGTGAACATTTCAGGAGATGAAAATAAAGAAAATAAATGTCTGTTGGGCAGAGGCAGAGATGGACAAAGAGACATCAGAGCTGGCTGCCTGTTCTATGCCATACCCAGGGACACCAGGACTTTGGCCCCTATGTCCACCCTCCTCTACCATCCCCCTGCCCAGGGATGATGACTGGTGGTTTTGACTTTTTGTGGAGACCACGTCACCAGTGCAGTGTGGCCACCATGGCTCGGAGCTCAGCCAGCTTTTGTCCCCCACCACTCCTACACAGGTGCCATTGAGCACTTTGGGAGGCCACCAGTCACGAAGAGCTTCTGGGGACACAGCTATGGCCAGGGCTGGCTCAGCCCTGATGGGCGGGAGCAGCAGGGTCATGGACAGCGCACTCCTACTCAACATTGTACATGGTTTGGTCCAATCAGGTCAGAGCTTGTGCCAAAAATGGCTTTTAGCCTATATTCAGGATGTGACTTGGATGTCACCTCAGCAGTGACAGGCCTGGTTCAGTGACAGCTTTTGGGGGAGGAGAAGTGTGAGAAGGAGTGGAGCTCACAGGGACAAGGAGAAAAGTCATCCCCAGCTCTGGGATGCTGCAGGGTTGATTTTCCGTGACTGAATGAGAATCAGAGCAGGCACCAAGAACTCTGTCAGGGTAATGGATGGCCACAGGACTGAGCACTGAGGAATGGCCATGGGGACCCAGAGCTGAGGGATGGCTGCCCACCACCCGTTAACAGCAGCATTAACAGCTCCTTTTTAACAAATCCTATCTTGGCACCAGTTGATCCAGTCTGGCCAAATCCAGGCTACCTTGCCCTGCAAGAAGCTTCCCAAGCCCACAAGGTGGAGGCAGAAAGCCAGGGCCTGTCCTTGGCCGTGTTAAGATGTGATAAATCCTGACCCAGGGCAGCAGGCAGGTCCCAGAGAATCCTCATGCCCAGCTCATGGCCTTTTCTGCCCACTGCTTGAACCTCCCAAGCTGGAGGGAGAGGTCAGAAAGGGGGGAGAATTTCTGCTGTGGTTTGCTGATTGATTGCCATGGAATCACCACCATCCTCAAGCACTGAGCACTGCTTTCTGCAAGGATTGGGCTTTGCTCAGTGGGGATTTATCCACATGATTACAAGCAGGATTTAGTGCACCTCAGTGTCCATCTCACTGGCAGAGGGGAGAACGTGAGGCTTCAGATTTGCAAATTGTCCATTTCTACACATGCAACCTGCAATTCCTGAGCAACTCATTTGGATGGGGCTGGCACATGTGAGAGCCATTTCCAGCTGGAGGGGGGGACTTAGAACAAGAGGCAGAAGGGAAACTAATTGTCTTATGTCTGCTTGGGAAGTGGAATTCAGCACCAGTCCTGGTCCTTGGGGTCCATTTAAGCCCTGCCTGATGGAGACAGCAATTCCTGTGGAGGGATATTTACTAAACTGGAAACTTTGATTTGAGCTATTTAACTTGAAGAGTTGTTAGGATGATGCTAATGAGAATTGCAGCAGGGCCCTGAGACTTAATTTGTTAATGTCTTCACAACCCTTGGGAAATGACACATTCTGACAACACAAGCCCAGCAGTCCCCCAGCGCATGGCTCGTCAGGAGATCTGCTGGGTGCATGCACAGGTACTGCCTCATGCCTGTGTGCAGCATCCCTCCTCCAAAACACGGCCCACCATGGGCTCTCCTCCTCTCCTGGGTCACCAGTCCCTTAATCTCTGTTTTAAAGATGATATGTAGCTGGACAGTGATGTCACCAGGGTGCCAGCACTCTCCAGGCATGTGCACTGAGCTGGAAAAGTCTCTGCCACAGCAGTGGTGTGGAGGGTGGAGGCACACAGGGGTAATGCTGTCCAGACTCAGGGGGTGCAGGTGGTGCAAACTCTCATCCCAGGACATGGAACACCTGAGCCTCACAGAGCTCTCCTGTCCTGCCCTCTTATTGTGGCAGCAGCTCACTGGCCACAGAGAGAAACACAACTTTCCCAGGCATCATTCTGGGAAAGGCTGTGAGAAGATCAGAGAAAAGGATGAGAAACAATTCTTATCTTAACTTGCGGCACCTGGTATTGTTAATATGTGGAATGTGTTATGGAGATTTGTTTACCATAGGGTGGTTTCTTAACTAGCCAATGGTGATGGACCAATTAGGTCCACCTGTAGCGAACTAGGGTATAAAAAAAGCAATGAGTTTCTTAATAAAGAATAATTGATTAGCCTTCTGTAAATGCATGTAGTCTATGCTAATTATTACCTGGCCGGGGGCCTCCTTGTGCTGACATCTTATCACCATGGTTTTACCCATCTTCCTTCAAGCCCCCAGTGCAGGGTGATATCCCTGGGAATTCAGGCCCATTGTGATGCTCCAACTTGATAGTCTAGGTATCCATCAAAAATTCCTGTCACTGAGCCCCTGATTTTAGCTGGGACTGGGACACAGGGGCACAGCTGAATACTCCATCAGAAAGCAGTGAAGCATCACAGTAGCAGTGAAGGAATATCAGGCTGGACTTGAGGTCAACATGGTGCATTCAGGAAATCAGGTCAGCTGCACCTCCAAACATCTGTAAGCCAGGAAAGTCTCAGATGAGGCTTGAAAAGGAACGCAGTGAGGATCAGCATCCCTTGTCTGGCACGGATAGGTGCTGTCCCAAAGGTTCCCAGCCCATGCACTGACTCAGACCACGGATTTCTCTTGCTGACAATTTCATCTCCCTACGGTCTGTGTGCAGCTGCTTCTTGCCCTGTTACAAAGTCCATCAGGGAGGGACAAGGTCATTTCATCCACCAGGGCAAAGCATTTCCTGCACCTGCAGAACTGTTTCCCTGGGGAGGGAAAGGAAGAATCTGAGAAGATGGGAAAGCCTCTTCCTAATTAATAATGAGGCTTTTCCAAAGGAGCTCAGCAGAAAGCTCTGAAGCAGAGCAAGCTCGGAGCACTCAAAGTTTTGCCATTCGTAGCTTTCAAGCCTGGATCAGCCCAAGGAGTTGCCACCCAGTTGCTCACATCCCACTCTGGTCCTGGCTGCATGATCCACTCCTTTAAGCTTGTTATCATGATGAATTCTTATCCTCAATCCTCTGTGTGTCTGTGTGTTCAGGAGAGAGAGGGGAGCACAGAAAATTCCTTGTCAGGAAAGAAATGTTTCATGCCAGTGCCAGTTCACCTAAAGCACAGAAAAATTACACAAAAGCTAAGCAGAAAAAAAAAAAGAAATGTCTGTGGGTTTTTAACTGAAAGCTTTTTCAAGGGGGAAAGGGAGTGTAGATTTGCATTAAATAAGGCAAATCTGATTGTTCCAGATACAGCACAATCCTTAGGCTAAGAAGCAGTGAGTGATGAGAACATATCCTTCACAGGCACTATCAGATAAGTTTGGTAACACCTTTCATAGCAGGTGACAATTTGACCAAGAGCCTTTCCACCCACTCCAGCTCAGTTCCCAAAGCGCTGACACTGCTCCAGCAGCCCACGTGCCACTGCTCTTTCATTCACTCACTGACTCCCCTGGGGCGAGTCTGGAATTTAAATTCATAAAGGTCAAATTAACATCAGCGACTCTTTTCAGTCTCATTGGCATCTCTCCCACCAAGGCAGAAATATTAATAAGGAGCTGAGCAAGGGTTAAAGATGCAGCAATGAGTCTAGGCAGGGACTTGAGGGAGAGACATGGTACTGGGTAGTTTTGGGAAACAAAACTCTCATTTACATGGAAAATCCTGGTGGATTTAAATATATACTAGTGTCAGAAAGGCCATTCTGCTCCATCATCTGGGAAACAGGAATGTCAACAGCAACTCACTAATATTCATAGATTTTACTGTAGTGGAAGAGGGAAGACGAAGAGGTTTTCCAGTAGGAAACTGTCCTGGCACATCCCAGTGTCAGTAGCAGCTACAGCAGTTAAACTGTACTTTGGACTGGATGCAGTGAAGTCACTGCCAGAGACTGTTCAGTTGTAGCCAAACTAGAAGGCTCTGCTGGGAAAACTGCCAGGGAAGGATTTTGATGTTTCACTCACCCACCACCAGATCCCAGCCAACCCCAGGGAATAAAGAACCTCCTGCCACAATTAGTTATAAAACAACTCCAAACACTCTGTGGTTCATGTCAGGAGAACAAGATAAGCCCCAAACACAACCCACTGCACTATATACATTATATACATATGTATACACACACACATATATATGCTGTAAATCTGTACATGGATCATCATAAGTGACAGATGCATCAGATACCAACAGCACAAGCTAGGTTTGGTGCCTTTTATTTATTCTTCTCCAGAGCAGCAGCAAAGACACGAGGGGATAGTCAGTGACGGTGAATAGCAACAAGTCAAAAATTCATTACAACGGCCCATAGCTATCATAATGTTTAATTAGCCTGGATAATTATTTTACATTGAGGATCATGGAACTTGAATGCTTGGGAGGATTGCTGGGGATTTTTTAAGGACTGGAGTCTTACAAAGGTAAATAGAAGCCCCCAGTGCCACTGAAAGCAGTGCTGGAGGTAGAGTTTAAGCAAGGATCTACTTTGAGGCAGACACAGCTGCTCCCAGCCATCCTGAGCACCGACCCCTGCTCACAGTGAAGTCAAACAGCTCCACCACCCCAATTTCTACCCCATGTTAATACAAATTGTCCCCCAGTGCCATTTCCTTCAATGCCTCAAGGCGCTACTCAAGCATTTAAGATCTGAGTGACCCTGCAGCTCGACCCAGCCACCCCTCCCTGGCACTTCAGCACCTGGAAGTAAAAGCATCCCCCAAAGGCCCCTGTTTTGGGGCAATAAGGCATGAAATGGGTCTTTCTTCTTCACCACTCTGCTGGAGCTGCCTGGGAGGGACAAAGAGATTTTTGTGCAATTTCGCAGTTGATGCATCAGACATCACAGAGAGTTGTATTTTGATTAGATGTTGAGATGAAGCCCTGATTGCCAAATGCAAATATTGCAGCAGAGACACTGGGGACACTCTCAGGAAGCCAGAGGCTGCAGGCAGCAGCGGCAATGCGGTCACAGAGGACATCAGGGCTGGATAGAGATAACTGTGGTTGAAGAAGAGCTCAGGACAGGTAGTGATATGAGTTAACAACTTTCACCTGTTAGACTCTTGAGACACCCTAGATAAATAACCCCATCATTCCCAGCCACGGGAATGAGCCTGTAGTTCAGATTTCCATAATCTTTCCTGCCTTTTGCATTGTAGAAGGGGACAGAGGTTTCACCCTTTCACCCCTCACAGTGTCTGTGCATAGCAGCAAACTGGGATGTTGTGTTGGTGCACAGTTCTGCCCAGTGTAAAGCAGGATGTGTTTACCAGCACAGTTATGTGTTTTGCTTTACTCCTCTTCAGAGCATCCCAGCAATGGCTTGATGGTATGATAATACTTCAGACCTCCTGAAACCAGCTCAAGAGCACTGTGGCCACACGTCTGGTACTGCTGGACCAGCATAAATATGCTCCATCGTCCATTTGGTCAAAATCTTTTGGCAGATTAGCTGGGAGTGGAGAGCTTTACCATACCAGGTGCCACACGGTTCCATGGCTTTAGCTCAGAGCCATCTTGAAGGTCTCTGAGAGTGGTGGGAGCAGGCTGGAGAAGGATGTTTTCTTGAAACAGATGGGATATTGCTACAGTTATCCTGAGATAGTTATTGTGATATAGTTGTCTCAGTGTAAGTCCCTGGACAGACACTTTTTTCTTCAGAAGAAGCTTTATATTGCTTCAGAGCAGCACAATGCAAAGGCAATGGGTGAGAAGGGATTGGAGCAACTTCCCCTGTGCCTCATTCCCTGCCTCAAAGTAGGACCTGCTCCTTCCTCCTCCAAACACCATGTTTCTGTGGGGAAAGAAGCCAAATTAGGGGAATTGAGTGCAGGTAGGAAATTCACTGACCTTTCGTGCTGTAAATCTGCAAAGACCAAACCTGTGCTGCCAATGGAGCTGAGAAGCCGGAGCACTCGTGTGCAGAATCTGGAGAATAGTTCCCCTGCAAACACGGATGGGCCATCGAGCAGGCAGGGAAGCATTCAGTACTGATACATACCATTTCCATGCTAAACAGTGCTCAATGCTGGGAGCCAGGTGCCACTCCAGGAGCTGGAGCAGGAAGTTGTGCTGGGCAAAAGGGATGTTGCCGCCCTCGTGGCACTCTTTGTCTTCACTGTTTTACTTATCACTTCCCCATCAGGAGAGGTTTTTTCTCTCTTTTCTGTATGCTGGAGAGAGCAGAAAGAGCAGCATCTGCTTTCTGCTGCTTTTCTTCATCAAGCCTTTCTCAGTGTGAGCCTGGGAAAAATATTACAGCCACCCACTGGATGAAAACCTGGTGGGACAGAGCTCAAATGCTGCCGGTGGCAGCACAGGGGTGAAGCACAGGGAGAGGTCCAGGAGCATCTGACAGCCTGGCTGAGCATCTCCTCATCTGACTGCAGCCCCAGACCCCAATGTCACCCCACAGCACCACCCTGACCCATGGAACGCGGAGGGCTGAGCTCCTGGTGATGCTGGTGCACCGTCCCTCTGGTGGGACTGGTGGGACCCACCGGGTTTGGTGTCTGGTGGGATTCTGTCATGCTCTAACGGGAGTGCCAAGCAGCATCCCACCAAGTGCCTTGGAGAAGGGTGGAGATATTAAATCCAGCCTCAAGCAGACATATCACAGAATGATGTACCTCTGTCTGGCTACATCATTTCCATGAGTCTCTCTGGGGTTGGTTATTAATGGCATTGCTGTGTGTTTGTTTTACTGGTGGAGAGTATCATCATTGTTGCTCTCTGGCCCTGCTGACTTTTAATTACTCACTCTTCCTGTTTGTCCTCCCTGGGCAATCTCTGCCTGTCCCCCAGAACAGACCCTGAAATGCAGGAGGGAAACTGAGGCAAAAGACTATGCAAAGAAAATGGAGCTTGTGCCCAGCCCTACCAGTCCCCATGAGGGGTTGTGATAGCTGCATGAGCTCCCATGGCCATTAGTACTGTGCAAGCCCCATTTTCCTGTGCTGCATTGTTCCAAGTGAAGCTTTTCCTGTTCCAGACATTCACGCAGCTTCTCACCTCAGTGGCTAACAGGAAGAGCACTTGCAATTTAACTTTCTCCTTAGTTCAAGTAATTACTGGTTGTTTTTTCCTTACAAGGATGAATGTTATCATAACATTTTTAATTGTGACCCTCTATTTCTCTGTCAAATTTGGGTCTAAACAACAAAGGAGCTCAATAAATTCAAATGGATGCAGAAAGACACAGACACACATGTGATAAAAGGCACCTTGTTTCCTACAAAACACAGGCTTAAAATAGTTAACATAAAGGGAAGGTTGCCACAGCAACCCTACACATTAGCAAAGCTAAAAACAAAGGTCATTGTTAAAATTAATTTCTCCCTACAAGCTATGGGAGGCAGAAGGTAACACTCACCATGCTCTGATGCTTCCCCAGCTCACATGCTTGGAAGCTGTTTTCCCTTGCTAAGATATTTGAAGACACCAAAAGCCCTGAAATTTTTTTTCTGAGAACAACACAAAATAACAAGGAGCCAATTTTTCAGATAATCGATGAAAACAGATATTTCTCTATAAAAACCTTCTTCTTCATCATCATCAACAGTATTTTGCTTTTTTTCCTTCGGTCATTCTTCAGCCAGCTCCATCCATAGGAATTTTTGGGAAAGGCGCTTGCACCCAAGGAGCTGTGAATTGGGGTGTTTTGTATTAGGAACTGGCAATTTCTGTCTCTGTACCAGCAGCACAAACATCTCTGGTACCCAGGAGTGTTTTGGAGTGAACTGTGCCTCTTCCAGCATCTCCTGCTCACCCATTTCCTGCTTATCTTAGATTATAGTATATAGATATTGTAGCCATTGTGCTTCCGACCTCGCTGTGAGATGAAGCAGGGACATATTTAGCTACGGTACATGTTGTTCTAAATATACACAAATTATACATTAAAAAGTCTGCAATCTGGCCTACCTAATGCCTACGTTAGCACACTTGGGTAGCTGGGAAAAACACACAAATCTTTGAAATCTAAAATAGCAGCAGCTTTGGAGTTTTCTACTCGGGAAAGACTGGAAGAGACCAACGGGAATGGCTGGGAAGGACATTTTGCAGCCAGGAGGTGTTTGGAGAGACTTAGAACCAGAATGGACTCACCACTGAGGAAGAGCAAGTCTGGCTTACTGCCTGTTGTGGGGCTGGATGCCAGCATCACAGCTGAAGGAAGGAGCAGGGCTGGGAAACCAGAGCCAGGGGACTTGGAAGCCCGGTCTAAAACTAGGTTTGTGCCAGAACTGAGCTTAGACAGTAGTTTACTGGCTTAGCCAGTAGTTTTAGACAGGACCAGAGTAACAGTTATTGGAGGATATGAGGTTACAGTTATTAAAGTAGTTAAGGCTTGTGCTCACCAGAAGACCCTGTGGGAAAGGCACTGATGCAGGCCCCACGGTGGAACTGCCTTGAGGGGAGAGAGGCAGTTATGAGTGAGGAGAGAGTCAGCTGAGTGACAGCTGGAAGTGAGGTTGTGATTGGCTGGAGGAATGCGTGGACAGTGTATGAGCGGGAGCTGATTGGCTGAAGGAATGCATGGACAGTGTAGGAGCAGGAAGCTGATTGGATGGTAGGATGCGTGGACAGTGTATGAGCAGGAAGCTGATTGGATGGTAGGATGCGTGGACAGCAGCATGGCAGCTGAACCAGTCAATGGGTGTGCTCTTTCTGTTAAGTTCTGTTAGGCCTCGGTTTGGTTTCAGTGTCGGGTTGAAATTAAAGGTATAAAAAGGAGCCGATTTTTAAAATAAGGCGTGTCTGTGTCCATTCCCACTGCTACAAGTCATGGCCATGATGATTCAACCAGCCCTTGCAAGCCTTGCTCGGGCCCCGTTTGGTGTCTGCCATGAGGGTTTTCTGGGGGCTGAGCTTGGGGTGACCCATCAGCTGATGCAGCAGCCCCAGCTCTCCAGGTTAACCCTTGTAAGAAAGGGGCCAGCAGACCAGCTCCTGTGAAAAGGCCTTTGTTAAAGACAGCTCTGGGTGTGAGCCCCAGGGGTCGCACACTGCCGCTGCTCCTGCTGGATGATGCTGAGGAGGAGGTGCACAGCTCTGTCTCCTGGCAGAGCAGGGGCTTCCGTCCTCACCGGAGTCCCCAGGAAGGCGCTTGCTGGCTCATGGTCTAGGAGTGTCATTTAGACTGAGTGCTGTAAAATTATGGTGACAGGACGGAACCCAGCACTAGCTGATGGCGTATGATTTTCTGCGGTTCTGCTGGGCTAGAATTACAGTTTTTACTTTTTTGTTGTATGCTGGTTTGTTGTTGTGGGGGTCTGAATTGCACCAAAGGCCCCTCATTTGCATGTGGTTCATGTGCAAGTTCTTTTGGGAGCAGTGGAAGTGGTCCCCGACAGAAAGGGCCATTCCATTCCAGAAAGGAATACAAATACAGGATCTGCAAAACACGTCTTAACTTATCAAGGGATATTAACACTTAACAATGACAACAAAAGGTAAGTTTAGAATTTCAACATTTAACATTCAATAGCAAACTAACATTTTAATTAAGAGCTTATCAACACTTGATATTCAATAATAAACTAACACCTTAATCAAGAGTTCGTCTTTGGGGTTTTATTCTTTATATTCTGACCTTTCAACAGCCTGGAAGTGGCCCATGGTGGCCCACAAACCTGTGCTAACACCGTGCACTTTTCCTTGCAGGTCCCCAGTGCAACGCCTCAGTGGACCTGATCGGCACGTGCTGGCCCCGGAGCGCGGTGGGACAGCTGGTGGCCCGGCCCTGCCCCGAGTACTTCTATGGCGTGCGGTACAACACCACCAGTAAGAGGGGCAGCACTGCTGGGACACGGCGGGCGAGGGTTCTGGACACGAGTGACACTGCACCTCTGGGCACAAAGCTCATCAGCCATAAAGAAAACAGTGCCAAAGGCCAGATTTCAGGGAGGGTCGTTTCAGAGAAGCAGCTTTATAAGCAGGTCCTGGGAGGAGGAGAGGGCTGATGTCCCCATCTTGGGGACACAGGCAGAGAAGTAATCCTGCCCTGCCCTTGGAGGTGGTACAGGGGCCTGAAGCTTCCAGCTGAGCAAAGACTGGGGGACTTTGAACGTCCTCCCCTCCTGGCGCAGGTGGTTGCACTGTCACTGCCAGGGACGTGCTGGGAGTAGAGGATGTAGTGATATGAAAAGTGCCCAAAGTCGTTCCTAGCATAAGGCTGAGTTTCTGAGCACCCAAGTGCTGCTTTTGATGAAAGAAATACCTTGCTTCTCACAAAAAACATAGATTTTTCCACCCTGCACAGTCTTGCAGCCATGGAGGATGGCACAGACACACAGCTTCTTCTTTGTGGTGCCTCCTGTGCCGCTGTGGGAGCCTCTCTGCATTCATCACAACTTGAGCCTGTCTCTGAGCCCTTCCCACCCCATCACCCTGATGAGGCTCACAGCCTCCTGTTAATGGTAGCTCGGTCTCACCCCAGTGCTGGCATTGCCCCACTGCTGACACCAATGACAGACTCTCTGGGGTGCCTGGGCCATTCCTTCCCAGTCAGCCTTGACACCTCCTGTCCTTGCTGGGAGGCAAAAAAGCTCCTAATTCAGGGAGAGAAATGAAACTTCGTGCTGCCGTCGCAGCAGAGAGCCTGGGCTGGCACATGATCACCCCAGCAAAGAGCAGAGTGAAAGAGAAGAAGAACTGGCGCTGCTTCCACTGCATCCCTGTGTGTGGTGAGGAGGTGTTGGGGTCCCCCAGTGCCAAGGGCAGAGCTGGTGCAGACCCAAAGCCATTGAGTGGGTCTGAAATATTCCAAGGATTTTGGTTCTGCAGTTGTGACCAAGGCAGTAGCTGAGCTGCCTTCAAAGCAGAAGATGCCAGACCTGGCCTGATGCCAATGCCCTGAATTAGTGACAGTCAGGTCACATGCCTGTGCCTATCCCCATGCTCTGTTAACCCTTGAATGGGCATCCTCTCTTTCAGATAATGGGTACAGGGAATGCCTTGCGAACGGGAGCTGGGCAGCACGTGTCAACTACTCCCAGTGCCAGGAGATCCTCAGTGAAGAGGTAGGAGCTTGGAAGTCCCTGGGCTCTTGGCAGGAGGGTGAGAGACAGATGATGGAATTTTGAAAGGCATCCAGGCCAGGAATGGCCCATGGGAGCTGAGGGCTGAGCATGCAGCAGCATTCCAGTGATAATGTTGCACGTGGCAATTATGACCCCTTCTGGATTTGCATTTTTATTCCCCATCAGAAATAAAGCCATGCCTGTTTCCATCCCCATTAAAAATCCAAGAGGATTGGCAGGGTGAGGTCCCCAGGGTCTCTGGGTACAAATCACCCTGTCACTTTCCTGCAGCTCCCTCCTGACCATCAGTGAAAACCCCATCCTTCCCTGCTGGCAATGAAATAAAGGAGATATTTAGGAAGCTGAAAGAGATACAAAAATGGGGATCAAGCCCCTGAGTAGGTCAAGCCCCCAGTTGAAGCAGAGGAGAAGAGATATGAGTTATTCATTTGCAGTTGATATCAACTCTGGTATTTAACATGGTGATATCTCTTGCCAGGAATGTTTTTTTCACTCACTTAATTGCTTATTTACCCATTGGATGAGTGCCTAACAGCAGGAGTGATCAATTAATTCAATT
The DNA here is from genome assembly GCF_017590135.1 of Pyrgilauda ruficollis. Lineage (NCBI taxonomy): Eukaryota > Metazoa > Chordata > Aves > Passeriformes > Passeridae > Pyrgilauda > Pyrgilauda ruficollis. Next base: position 658,831 of record NW_024514432.1, read on the forward strand.
ATCACTCACACTTTCCTGTGCCCAAATTCATCCTAGCCTGTCAGTTGCCCCCAGGGCAATGGGGGATGAACTGAGATAAGATTCCAGTGAGCTCAACTGAGTTCCAGCAGGGTTTCCCCAGAGGAGGGGTTGGGATGTCACAGCATTGAGCTGCTCTGGTACAAGTGAGATGTGAAACCAGGCTGGTGCCTCTCCTCCCCACATGAACCCCATCTCCTTCCATTCCCACTGTCCTGTCCCAGGGTGAGCTCCAATTGCTTCCTGAAAAAGGGCCCAGAATTTGAGGTGCAGCTGCCAAGGTGATGTGGTGGAGGAGGTGGGTTTGTGCTAGTACCAGGGCTGCTGTTGACCCTCTGCCCATCTCCCCCACTCCCAGAAGAAGAGCAAGCTGCACTACCACATCGCTGTCATCATCAACTACCTGGGCCACTGTGTTTCGCTGGGGGCTCTCCTCGTGGCCTTTGTCCTCTTCATGCGCCTGCGGTGAGTGACAAACCTGCTGCCCTGCTCCTGTAAGGCCATCTCAGGCAGGGATGGACCCAGCTCCTGTGCTTTGCCATCTACTCTGCCATTGCCCTCCAGGCTGGAGGGATCATGCCTATCTCAGGGTTCTTTTTCTTTTGCTGATTTTTTAAAGCATCTAGTTATGGAGGCAGAGGGTCCTTCTTGGTGCCTTCCACCTCCTGGTCTTCCTGCCCACCTCACCCAGGGCTTGGTCCCAGCAGGTCACCCTTGAGGTCCCAACAGAGACACTCAGCTCCACAAACAGCACTGTCCCCAGTCCCCCTGCTCTGATGCTGCCTTGTTCCACCCCTCTCCAGGAGCATCCGGTGCCTGAGAAACATCATCCACTGGAACCTGATCACAGCCTTCATCCTACGCAACGCCACTTGGTTTGTGGTGCAGCTCACCATGAACCCAGAGGTGCACGAGAGCAATGTGGTAGGTGCAGCTCTTCCAGGCTGAGCCCAGTCCTGAGCAGTTGCGGGGTGTGAGGCCCTGGAGATCACAGAAACACAAAGTGGTTTGGGTCTGAAGGTACCTTAAGGATTATTTTGTTCCAACCCCACTGCTATGGGACACCTTCACTATCCCAGGTTGCTCCAAGCCCCATCCAACCTGGCCTTGGACACTTCCAGGGATGGAGCAGCCACAGCTTCTCTGGGTAGCCTGTTCCAGGGCCTCACCACCTTGCCAGGGAAGAATTTCTTCCCTAAGCCTACTCTCTTTCAGTTTGAAGTCTAACATGTGCCTACAAAAGCAACTTCAGAGAACAAATAGGGCTGGCTGGTGGCTGGCAGGCACCCCATGTGTATGAGAAGCATGGGTTTGATTGCTCTGCCGGGGTCTGTGCTGCTCCATGCATTGATTGCACCACTGTGACACAGAACTCGACAGGCTCCACATCTCCTGACAGGTTTGGTGCCGCTTGGTCACTGCTGCCTACAATTACTTCCATGTCACCAACTTTTTCTGGATGTTCGGCGAGGGTTGCTACCTGCACACGGCCATCGTGCTCACGTACTCCACGGACAAGCTCCGCAAGTGGATGTTCATCTGCATCGGCTGGTGTGAGTGCCAGGCCTCCCCTCACCCTGCACTGCCCAGGGTTCAGTGATGGGTGATGCCCCTCCAGCCTCTGCTCTAGTTCTTGCACACAAAGCTGCAAAAAGGGTGCCAGAAGCAGGAGGATGGGATTTGCATGGACACCTCATCTCACTGGGTGGTTTGTGTGTGGTGGTTTGCATGTGAGAAAACCCCTGTTACGGTGTGGTTTTGTGGTGACCTTGCACCTCTGAGACTCACCTGTGTGTTCCCCTGCAGGTATCCCCTTTCCCATCATCGTTGCCTGGGCCATTGGGAAGCTCTACTACGACAATGAGAAGTGAGCCTGATTGCTCTTATCCTCTGTTCTTTCTATCCCAAATCCTCAGGGATCAGTTGTGTCAGGAATTCTGTCAGGGAGGAAAAAAAGGATAATGTTCTTCCATTCTTTCTTTTATCCCATCTTTCACATCTCTGCAGCACAAGCCCTGCCCCTGCTGGTTTCTCCTCAAAAGGCAAATGTGATTTTTAAGGGGGAAAATATATTATACCAGATTTCCTACAATAGGTTTGCTAAAGGGAGCTGGGATTTAACCAGGAGAGATCTAAATTACCCCCACCTGAGCCATTTTCACAAACACCTGCTGATGAAAGACTTAACAGGTACCTGAGAGTTTATCCCAGAGTGGGAAGTTGAAAGGAGCCCGTTGAGATGAATGGCAGCTTGTTCTGTTTTCCAGAGGTAGTTTTCCCTGCTGACTGCAGAAGTCCTGTGCTACTCACATAGACACCTACTGAACAACCCTGACAAGGTGCTCCCAGGACAGGGCTACACCTGAGTGAACTCCTGCAGGGTTTGCTGAGGACAGAGCTGGCCCAGACCTGTGTGTGAGGTTATGGAGAATCATGGAATATCCTGAGCTGGAAGGAACCCACAAGGAACATCGAGTTTGAGTCCTGGCTCTGCAGAGACACCCCAACAATCCCACCCTGTGCATCCCTGAGAGCATTGCCCAGAAGCTCCTGGAGCTCTGGCAGCCTCGGGGCTGTAACCATTTCCTGGGGAGCCTGTTCAGTGCCCAAGAACCCTCTGGGGGAAGAACTTTTCCTGATATCCATCCCAAATTCCCCTGTGACACAACCTCAGGCCATTTCCTTGGGTCCTGCCCCTGTCACAGGGAGCAGAGATGGGGGCTGCCCCCGAGGAGGAGCTGCAGCCCTTGATGAAGTCTAAACTCAGTCACCTCTGCCCCAGCTGAACATTCCAAGTGTCCTCAGTTGCTTCTGATGTGGCTCCTCCAGACTGCTTCCCATCTTCATGTCCCTCCTTTGAATGATCTCTAATGGCTTCAGATCTTTCTTACATTGTTGTGCCCAAAACTGCCCCCAGGGTGCGAGGTGAGGCTGCCCCCATGCAGAACAGAGTGGGGACAGTCACCTCCTTTGTGAGGAGGGTGTCCCTGCTTGTCCTGCAATAACCAGCTCCCACATCCATATGCCCACACACACCTCCTTTTACTGAGTTCCCAGGGAAGCTATTTCACAATGGCTGCAGCAGTTTGAGTTTTAGTGCTTTCACCTCACAGACAGTGACTTACAGAGACTGTGCAAGGACAAGAGTCTATCCAGGTCACTCCCATGTCAGGCTTGTCCTTGCCTTGCAGGTGCTGGTTTGGGAAGCGAGCAGGTGTTTATACTGACTACATTTACCAAGGCCCCATGATCCTGGTGCTTCTGGTAAGAGCAAAGTGACCTTTTGTGTGCTAAATAGAGTCCTTCTGTGTGCAGGTGGGTCACAGCTGCTTCTGTACAGGGTATTGTCCCCTCCTTTAGCTTCACTCTGCTGGGGCTGTTCTGCTGTCCCACAGCAGCACTGCCCCTCACCCAAACTTCTCCTTGAGCAATTTTGGGTTTGGGGTGGGCTGCAGGGGGAGCCTGAAAACCTCACTCTGACAGGGGTGTCCCATCAGCAGACTCCAACATGCATCAGAAGGTCCCTCCATCCCTGCCATGGCACTGTTGGGGTGTGGGTGGATGCTTTGCCAAGCATTTGCAGAAGCCTGGGATCCTTGACTCCATTACCTGATCCTGATTCCATTTCTCTGTTCCTGGTCCCCAGCTGAGTAGCTGTGCTTGATCCAAGGGTCACATGGATGGGGCTTTGTCTTTTGGGAGTGGACAAAGAAGAGCAGAGGTGGCAGGTCACAATCCTCTGTTTGCAGAGGGAAAGCCATGCACAAAGTCCCAAAACTATTCCTTCCTCCTTGCACAATGGTGAGAAAACTCAAGGGAGTAAAAATCACTGGCATGATGGAATAATTGATCCTGCTTCCCATTTCTTAGCCCATTAGGCAGCCAGGCCACTACTAATTCCTGTCAATGGTGCTCAGCTCCAAAGACTCCTTCCCCTTCCCTCGTTAGCGATTCAGCAGCCAAGAGAGCGACCAGGCAGACCCTGGATGTGATGGCAGCCACTCTACCTTAGATTCTTCCTCTCCCTCTGCTTTTTCACCTTCAGCCATTTCTCTAGCACTTGTCCTTCCTTGGCAATCTCCTGGCATGCCCTGCTGCCCTGATCTCCTGACCAAACTCCTAAATTGTATTATTCAAGTGTTTTTTCAAAAGGAAGACATCCTCTCATGGTGCATGGAAGGAAGTAGATCAGGTTCAAGAGGAAATATTCCCATTTCCCCTGGCTCCCCCTTCCCTCCCCCATTTCAGAGGAAATGGGAGGAAATACTGAGGGAGCAGACACTAACCAGTGACCCTGTTTCTCCCAGATCAACTTCATCTTTCTGTTCAACATTGTCCGAATCCTCATGACTAAGCTCCGAGCTTCAACCACATCAGAGACAATCCAGTACAGGTAAGAGCATGAGTGACCCTTCCAGAAGTCAGCCTAGGAACTGGGCTCTCTCATGATTACTGGGGATGGGAACAGCCCCATTAGCCAGGTAGTAAGGGGATGGGAGCATGGAGAGACACCTAAGAGCATCTCAAATGCTCTTTGGAGGTGCATGGTCATTAAATCTGGCCAGGGAGAGCCTTGTGATGTAGAGTGTGGATGGCTGTTTCTGCCTTTGAAGTGAACTCTTGGGATTTGAGTCTCTTTGCAAAAGCCTGTTCTGGTGGGACCTGATGAGCTCTCCAGGCTGGGAGCTGCAAATCCTGGCATGGAGGTGAGAATTAAATCACTGCTTGACAGAAAAGCAAAAGCTGAGGAAGCTGATGAATCGATGCCACCCCCACACCTCCTTGTAAAGAAGATAGTACTCCCAACAGCACAAGGCAGGAAGATTTAACCCCTCCTTGCCTGTTGGGGAATATTTTGCAGTAAGAGGTGCATGGTCAGAGTAGCTTCCCAGAGTACCTGGAATAGAAGACACTTTGGGCTTCATCATTACCTCTGTCTGGATCATTTTGTGGGCAGGAATTGGGGAATCTCACTGTGTGCCAGGTCAAGAGAAGCTGTTTTGAGGTGGAGGGTGGCTTTTTCAGCTGAGAAAGGAAAAATTCTGGTTCTATTATTGGGAAAGCTACACCAGTGAATGTGCTGTACTGTAGTTTTCCAGCTCCTAACCTTGGTTCCCTTCAGCTCCTCCATGTCAACAGCTCATTTGTATCAGGGACTGTTCTCTCCTCTAAATCAGAGATGCAAAACAGGTCCCAGACTCCCTCCCCGCCCAGCTCAGACCCTCAAGGGATGACCATCTACTGTTGGAATATGTCCATTTACAGGGTTTTTAAGCAAAAAGTGACGACTTGGCATTGTTCTTGTCCCCTGATCCAAAGGAATGAGGTGCCAAGCCCAAATCCTTCCCACACTCTCTGTAGCAGCACTGACTTTTCACAAACTGTACTTGTAATCTCATCAAAATATCAAATTAATTACCTGAGATAAGGTTTTCACAAACTTGTGTTGAAGGGTGTGAATTATTATACTCTCCTTAATTCCTTTTTAATTGAGCTGTAGATCAGCCAAGCAATCACTCTATGCCAGCTCAAGGTCAGGCCTCTGCTCTCCATGGCCCTTTTCTGGGTGGAGAAGCAGAGCAAGGGCCCAGTGCTCAAACCAGCCCCGTCCCTTGGGAGCTGCACTGGAAAACAGCCCAACTTGGCTCCATCCTCCCCTAGTCACTGGTTTTCAGGTCCCATCCCAGCAGACCAGTCCAAGCCATGCTGCTGCTGGGAGTGGGATGGGCAGAGTCCTTGTGCCCAGGGCTGCACTGCAGCAGCTCAGGTCCCTGTTTTCTCCCTAGGAAAGCAGTCAAGGCTACACTGGTGCTGCTGCCCTTGCTGGGGATCACCTACATGCTGTTCTTTGTCAACCCTGGGGAGGATGAGATCTCCAGGATAGTCTTCATCTACTTCAACTCCTTTCTGGAGTCTTTCCAGGTAATGGTCCTCCACACTGGCTTCCATCCCAGTCCTCTCACCAAGGGATGTGGAGGAGCCCATCCTGGCTGATGCCTCATCCTGCTTCTGCCCCCTTCTGAAACCAGATATGCCCAAACCCCTGAGCTGTTCCAAAGCCCCTGGCTCAGGGGTACCTGTTTGCTGTGACTCTGCTGCTTGTCTCCTTCCAGGGCTTCTTCGTCTCTGTCTTCTACTGCTTCCTGAACAGTGAGGTGAGCGCAATGGGCTGGGGTTTTTTTTGGGGGGTCTACACCCTTCCTTGCAAGCAGACAAGTTCAGCATGAGGGTCTGCTGCTGCACAGGGCTTGGAGGGTGCTGGTCCCTAATTCCCCATCTGAAGCTCTTTGGTGATTGGAGTTGGTGCTTCACCTCCAGCCCCAGGTACATCTACAGCCCCAGATTTTGCCCAGACAAGAAAGGCTGCTGTCTGTCTCCTCCTCTGGAGGAGGAAAATCCACCTCCAAGAACAGATGCTCTCATGGTGCACCTGTGTGAATTGGTGCAGCATCGCCCAGGGTCCTCCCCATCCCAGGGAAATCCTTCCCCAGGATGAGCCCCATACACATGTGGATTGCACATGGATGAGGATATCTCCCAGGCTCTGACCCAAAACACAAACAGCAGAAAGCAAAGGACCTGAGAGTAGAAGGGAATCCTGGGGCCAGATATTTGGGCAGCTCTTTCCTCTGCCTCCTCCAAATGCTCCCACACCTTTGTTGACTCAGGAAAGTTTACCCTGCATGAACCTGTTTTGTTAGCAAATCACATCTCATTAATCCATTTTGGCTGGAGGACTGAGGAGAAGGATGGCTGGTGCCTCTGAACAGCCTCTGTGTGATGACCAAATGTTCCTCTTTGATCTCGCCCAGGTGCGATCGGCCGTACGGAAGCGGTGGCACCGGTGGCAGGACAAGCACTCCATCCGTGCCCGCGTGGCGAGGGCCATGTCCATCCCCACCTCCCCGACCCGTGTCAGCTTCCACAGCATCAAGCAATCCACGGCTGTCTGAGCCGGCAGCGAGAGGCCGCAGCGGGAGCCGACGTCCCCACTGTGGGGAGCCCCTGGGAGGGGGGCACGGCACAAGACCAGCTCCTGCCGGTGGCCCTGGCCCCACAAGGGGAGCATGAACTCGCTTGGTCGTGGGACACCTGCACAGCGCCTGCCCCATGTGCTGGGCAGGCCTGGAGGACAGGACAGCTGAGACGCTGCATTGTCATCTCCCTGGCAGCTGTGTGACCTGCTGGCATGGCAGAAAGAGCCAGAAGGACCTGGAGAGGTTGCAGCAGCTTTCTGCCAGCTCCATCCTGGGCATGATGTCTCGGGGTTTGGGCATGACTTATTGGGTTTGTCCGCTTTGAGGTGACAGGAAACCAGGACATTGCTGGGACAGTTTATGGGGCTAATTCCCTGGGAAGCTGGGTCAGCCTTCCAGTGAGCACATGCTAGAACGTTGCTGGTGTGGGGGGAACCCTCTAGAGGAGCCAAAGTCCTATGTGTTGGAAGGGGATGGATGGAGAGCCCTGGAGTGGTTGTTGTTTCATGTGGCTGTGTTTTTATAGCATTAGGATTGAGTCCTTCCCCTGTCTCTTGCTGTGTCTTCTGGTGTCCTGTAACTGCTGCTTGGTCTGACTAGGTCATTTCTCATCTTGTCACCAAAGGTGGGGTAAAGCAATGGGGTGGGAGAGGGGAGGTAACTCCCCCTCCCATGGGGATGGGTCCTAGGGGCTCTGAACAACCACACAGAGTTGGCTTGATCTGGAGGGAAGCACAGGAATTAGTTAAATTCTCTGGTTCAGCCCAGATGGATCCACAGGTCTCTGCAAAGCCCTGGACCTCAGGCTGACTCCATCCCTGCCCAGAGGGTGGAAAGGTGAGGCAGCCCTGCAGTGGAGCGGTGGCTGAGGTCCCCAAAGGCAGGTACCACAGGGACAGGCCCTGGCTCTGCCCCCTCCTCCTTGCCCTGCTTTTACCTGGGCAGGTGGGCCCAGTGCCAAAGCTGCTCCTTGCTCTTGTGCAGGGGATGGGACCAAACCATCCCCACGTTGGGGTTAAGTGCCTTGGAGGAGCAGCAGCCTCCTTTCCCTTCCTCCCTATCTCCCTCCCCAACCTGGGGACTCCAGATTGTCCCCTTGTTCCCCCTCTCTCATTGCCCTCTTCCATGTGGTCACCAAAAGCAGCTGAGCAGAAGAGTGGATTTTCCTTGACCTCTTTGGAGCCACCTTTTCCTTGTCCCATATAAGGTCTGGGGATGCCCAGGCGGAAGACAGATTACAGCAGGTTTATGGGCTGTCTGCCCTCTGCATCCCAGGGATTTTGCTACTGGGGCCATACAGGGTCTGGTATGAGCCCCTTCACACTTCTGTGCCTCAGTTTTCCCACTATAAAGAATAGGCATAAATGTTTTCTGCCATGGGGAGATTTAAGCATCTTTGAAATTGCAGTATTTTGTGATTTGTGAAAGGAATAAAATCTTGCATCTTTTTATTTAAAGAGAAGCATAGGGGAAAACCTCTGGGGTCTTTCTTCAAACATTTGTGAAATTCAGTAGTTTAGAGCAAATTCCTCCCACCTCCCTCCCATTTTGATTTTCTACCTTCATGTCTACAGTGCAGCAAAACTGGAAATATCCCATTGACTCAAATAATCTGCCAGGAACAGCAACAGTTCCCAATATGACACAGTGACCACAACAAGGACCATACCCTGCACACAGGGCACTTTTCAGTCTTTGTTCAGGTTCAGCCACTGCCAACAGTCCCCAAAACTGCCCCTTCTTCAAAATATGGGTGTGAAAAGACCCCTGGAGTTATGCAATGGGAAAAGTGGCAGCTTCCAGCTCCATGGACACTTTCTACTGGTGCCCTACAAGGAGTAGACTTGTGTCTTCTGTGTCTTGGTTTCTCTGTTGGGTACTTTGGCAGGAGCTAATAATGATCTGCTGGCAATGGAGAAGGGGAAATGCCCCAGGGAGCTTTTTTCCTCATCCCTGCAGGTGATGTTGCCAAAAAATTATGTCCTACATGTTCAATTTGGATTTTTCTAAAGTGGGGTCTTTGGTGGAAAGAAGCTGGAAATTGAAAAACCAAAGAAAGAAACCCAAACAGAAGCATCTGTGTTCACATCGCTGTTTTTCCCTTCTCCTCTTGGTGGTCTGCTCCAACTGATGTGACTTTGCTTTCCGTAGCTGGAGTGTGTATTCTCAGTCTTGTTTGATTAAAAATACTTCAATTCCTCTTACAAGGACTTTTGGAGCATGTTTATCTTTTGGAAAAGACAACCCTGGCATGGCCCCTCCCCAGTTTCCATGGGATCATCCTCACACTGCAGTGGGCTCAGCTGGTCCAGAGCTTTTTTGTCTCTTTTCTACCCCAACTCCATGTGCCCAGAGCATGGAGGGGGCTCTCCACAAAGGTATCTACACCATCTCATCCAAGAGAATCCCACACAGGTTTTCCAGACAAGTACCATCAGGTCTGGAGAAAGTCCTCCAGGTTTTCCCCCTTGCCAGGGTTAATTTTACAGAATAAAAATGTAATGTGCTTCACAGCAGGAGGGAGGGCCAATGAAACTTGACTTTCATTTCATACATCAATGTTTACAAGTGAAATTCAGACACAAACAGATTTCTGGTCAAGCTCTTCTGTTGCAGAATTAATTTGTTCATCACACAGAGCCTTGGAGAGCACTGTAATTTAGTAAGCACCATGCACATAAATAATAATTACAGGTTCCTGCTGATTACATGATTGTATTTAAACTTATCAAGTAACTCTGAGATTAATGACCTGCCAATCCAGTGCTCTTGACAAGGCTGAAGCCTCTTGGGATCTTTCTGTGTTAACCCTTTATGTTATCCTGGTACCTTTCAGGGCTGGGAAAAGCAAAATGGGACTCCAAGGATGAGATCTCGTGGTGCTATGGGATATCCCAGTGGGATGATGCACAGGAGCTTCTCCAGCACAGTGAGATGGATTTTTATTTAGCTTGTTTATTTGGTTGATACATTAAACCCACCATGGAGGTTGTCACCAGTCCTGGAGTCACTTCCCACCCTCAGCCCCACCACCTGGGACCAAAGTTTGGGTGCCCTGAGATATATCCCCAGCAAATCAAGGGCCAGCAATGGAGAAAACCTGCCCTACAGAGCCTGAATGGAGGCAGAGGGAAGTCATGATCCTGATTCCCTGTGGAGGATCTGTGCCTTCATTCTACCTTCCAACTAGGCTGCCCTGTGCAAATATCGCCACTGCCAGAGCCAGGACTTCCCAGTTCCATGGCATGTAAATCACAGGTTTATGGCTGGTATTTAAAGCAAAGCAGGACTGTCATTCCCCTTCCTCAAACAACACATATCTGTCTGGTGGTCCACAGCTTTGGACCATTCCTGGATATTGAACCCTGCTGTACCTTCCCAGGCAGGTAAGGACTCTGGAAAGGGTGGGAGGTTGGGAAGGAGAGGAAATCTTGTGGCAGTTTTACAGCCCAGTGGGTTCAGTTGTGGCTTTCATCACTGTCTGCCCCAAGATGCCTCTCATCTGTGTCCTTTGAGCACTGCTAAACTCCCAAATAAATATTTCATCCTTTGATTCCAATGCCCCCTCCTTCACTGCTCTCTCAGCACGAGCCTCACGCTGATATTTGTCACTACAGTCGCAGTTAAATGGGTCTCAGACACGTGGTGGTGGTAGGAGACAGGCAGCTCTGCCACCCTCATGAAAATTTCAAAGGGACATATTTTTCCAATTTGGAGGAAAACTAAAGATCAGAGACACAAGTGATTCCATGGGAGAGCTCATCTATTCAGCCACGGAGAGAATACTTGAGGAGCCCCTGGGCCATACTGAAGGCAGCAGAGGTGTGTGGTCACACACAGCCTGCTGAATGGGCACCTGCACAGAGCAGGGATGGGTTAATCCCACAACCAGGAATTCGTGTGCACATCCACAGCTGAGTCCATCCTCCCAGCTGGCACCCTCACCAGATGCATGTGGACCAAGGACTGTCCAGGTTTTCCAGGTTTGCTTGGAAATAGTTGCAGTCCCCAACCACCTGCTCCCAGGAGAGCCTCTGCAAACACCATGGCTGAGACCCCCGGCCCTGCCCTCCTCCCTGTCAGGCAGAATTTTCCATGGGAAAGTCACCTTTAGGCTGCTGAAATCTGTTTCTGATCCTCCTGCTTAGTGTGGAAACTGAGGCACAGATTTGCTATGGATTTTGGGAAATATTGAGCTCTGCTGGCTGAGCACCATCCTGACAGACACCTCTGCTGCAGAGCATCCTCTAGCCTCAGAGCATCCTCCATCCAGGTCTGAGACCTGTTTCAGGAGACATCAGTGTGAAGTGGGCTTGGGACCCTCCTCAGCAGCCCAGAGCCTCCTTCTGCCCCAAGGAAATGTCCCCACCACCCCACCCTGATGCAGCCAACCCCACCAAGCATGACTGCTGTCTGTTCTGAGCTTCCACTTCCAGCCAGCTGGCTGATGTATCCAGGTGCCCTGCCAGACCCTAATTTTGGGTGCAGCAAGAGAAGGGTTACAACTTCCCTCACTCAGCACAGTACCCACAGGCCCAGTACCCAGTGGGCCCAATGCAGATGCTTGAGATCCAGAGGTCCATGTCCTCTCCTGGTCCTTGGCTGCTTCATTTTCTGCCTCCCCATTTTTCATAGAGGCAAATCACCAAGGACCTGTCCCTGCCTGCCCTTCTCAGCACATGGTGTTGGTGACATGGCTGTCAAGGCCCAGCCAACAAAAAGTCTTTGGGATTTGTGTGTTGAGTGTGGCTGACCTCCAAACACGAGGTGTCAGAGCCCCTGGCTCAATCCCAAAGGATCTTCTTTGACTGCCAAGAACTATTAACATCTCTCTCCTTCCAGAAGGATGTCAGCTTTGTTTGGGATGAAACCAGCCTTTGGAAGAGCAGATGATCCAGTGATGCTGCAGCCAGTAGGGTCTCCTGACCTGTGCTTGCAGCTCTGGGCATGCCAGGTGAGGTCTTGGAGGGTGGATGAGGCTCTTCCTGCAGTGGGATAGCTGGAGAGTCCCAAGGAGCTGGTGGCTCTGAAGAATCCTGTGGGGATGTGAAATACGGGGCAAAAAGGGTAGCCCTGGGTTAAGCACTTCCAGTAATCCCAATAGCAGAGGAACAATTATTGGCACAGCAGGAGCCAGAGACCTGGAGAAACACAAACAGGGGAAACTGCAGCCTAAGAATGAAACACACAAGCACAGAAGCAGGATCAGGAAGTCAGGAAAAAGCAGTGTGACTCTGCCAGCTAGTTCAAAAGGAAAATAGGATGAGATATTCAGGAAAAGCCTTGGATTATAGGCAAGAATAATTGCATCCTGATTGGAGCTTGAGTGACACTCCATCCACCCAAGCCAGAGTAATAGAATGCTCATGTTTCTGATTAAAATTATTTGGGTGGCTAAAAGGAGCTATATTTTAATGCATTAGTGGTTAAGGTGTGTTTAGAGGCTGCACATTGAGTTATAATAAATAAGCACATAAAGCAGACTTTTTTTTCCTCTGGGGAATGTCCTGCCCCATTTGCATGCAGGGAGTGCTTTCCATGCAGGGACTGCTGTGTCCAGCTTTGGAGACCCCAAGAAAGAAATGGAGCCTTCTGCAGTGATTCCAGAGGAGGCCACGGAGATGCTTCTCTACTCTGGAGACACGCAAGAAGAGCTGGGGGTTGTTTATCTGAAGAAGGCTCTAGGGAGACTTTAGAGACCCTTCAGGTGCCCAAAGGGGCTCCAAGAGAGCTGGAGAGGGACTTTGGACAAGGACCTGGAGTACAAGGAAAACGAGGAATGGCTTTCCATTGCCAGAACTGAAGTCTGACACATAAATCACAGACTGGATCAAAGTGCATCTCACCCACTTCAGGTGGAGTCCCACTGCTTCCACCCAGGATCTGGTGCTCCTCCCAACATAACTGAGTCCACCTTGATGGTGGTCCCCAGCTCCTTAGCAAAACTTTCATTAGCTTCCTTGCTTCTTTGGTCAGGAGGGTTCTAACTCCTTTTCACCTTGTTGTTAGCCCTTGCACACAAACCCAACCTTAAAAGGGATAAACCCCACATATTTTAATTCAAATCAGCTTACAAAGGCTTCATTCATCTCTTTTGACCCCCAGGGTAAAACTTTAGTCTTAAATAATTAATTCTGCTTGATTAGGTTTATTTTTTTTCCAAAAGAGATTCATTTCCTGCTGCTAAATTTCCCACCTGTGTGTAATATCCATGTTTTTCCATTTCTTTTTCCAAAAGCAGTGCCCCCACACATAATGTGATAGCAAGGAACAAAACTTAGCCCAGTCCCCAGAGATTTTTTCCTATAGAAGTTACAACTCAGGCATGGTACACCTAAATCGTGTGGGGAGCTTTGAAGGCCCTGGCATAGCCCAAATCATCACAAATCCCAGCCTGGCAAAACAAGGCATGAGTCAAGCACTGCTGGAGAGGAGGACATGTGGAGCCAGTGCCATGGCAAACAAGGGAAATCTATGCAAAATGGGAAGCAATTAAAAGAGAATCAACCAGGCTGCAGGAGGAGAAAATTGCTTCTTTCAAACCATCTTGATTATAGGGCTGCAAAGGCCCAGAGCTCCCATGGCTTATCACCAGTATGAATAGATGAAAAGTTTGTTAATCAGGATTGTCAGTAGCTCTCCTAAACCCAAACATCTTCACTGAAACGAGGGCTGCCAGGGAACTTTTATGTTCCACAGCTTCCTCTGCTCAGCCCTCACCCATGAATGTGCTGGTCAGAAGAGGCCAGTGCCTTTTGGTTTTTCCAGAAAAGGGCTGGGGATTTCACACTAGTAGTTGGGAAGGTGACACTTCTGGTGGAGCTGGATGGAAATGGACGCTCCACAGCCTGTCCCCATCTCACACAGCCCTTCTCCTTCCCTGATATCCTGAAAGGCCAACTGTGAGAAAATGCTCCTCACTTTCAGAAATTTAGAAGGGTTTATTAAACCTTATCAAAAATACAACAGAAGACTGAATAGACAAAATATTATGGTGCTGGCAGCAAAGGATTTTTCCCACCATGTGCTCAACCACACAATGGAGGTTTCACCCTTTAACCTTTTAACCCCTCCCAAAGTTCTGTCCATTGACTCCTTCTTCGCTGTCCAGTGGTGGAGATCACTTCCTTAAATCTTCATTGGAGGTCAGGTGTTGCCATAGTGACAAGCCGACCCTCCCAAATATCCCAAACCCAGGCTGTCCCTTGATAACAACACAAGGGGGTATAACATAACTATAAATCTAAAAAACTTAACATATATACATGATATTTGTCTGTTAATTGTGAAAGTCAATAATCACATTACTCATCTATCACACCAACGGTGTTGGTGCTGTGGGGAGGAGTTTGTCAAGACTCTGAAAGTCAAGCTGTGACATGGGCTGATATCTTGCCAAGGTGGGATGGGGCCAAGGTATGGCTGGGAGTGGGCAGATGTGATTCCTTTCCATGTCCACCCTCATCCCACCTTGGCAGTGACCACATGGACAGTCACAAGGAGAATACAAGGCTTAGAAAAGGACTGTGTCCAGCCAAGGTCAGATTTGGTCCTCTGATCTCCTAAAAGGATAAACCCCAGCTACGCATCCTGCAGCACTGGGAAGCAGCTGGGACACCCCTTGTCAGCTCCCTGAAACAGCTCTGGGAGTTTGAAGCAAGAAGGGAGGGTGGGAAATTGCTTTCTATTGCAGCTAAAGTAAGCAAGGAGCAGGTGGGGGTGCACAGCCAGGGCTGCACATAGAAACCAGCCTGTCCAGTGCCTGGGGAGGGGACTATGAGCTGTCTCCTTTCACTGAGCTCAGATAAACCCTGAAACAGGCGCCGTGTGGTGCTCAGCAGCTGAGCTGCAGCTGCCTCGGTGCCAATTACATACTTTTGCTAATGCCACCGTGCTAATTGCATTAATGGGACACTAATCACACACCTAACGGATATAAACGGGAGCTAATTGCTCTACAGTGACACCGTGCTCCATGCAGAGCTGTCCATCCCTGCAAAGAGTAGCTGTTCCTGCAAGCATCCTGCTGCTCCCAGGAACGTTCAGTTGGCAGCCACAGGGCTCTCCCAGCACCCGAGCCGCCGCACCGGGTGAGACATGGGGTTAGGAATTAGAGGGGTATTGATTAGAAATAGATATTTAGATGAAATATTGTTTAATATTTGCTGCATTTTACTGTGCTAACTGCCTGTAAAGGGAAGACAGGGTGTACGTGTAAGAGCAATATGAAAGAATGCAAGGATGTGTGATAAGGGAAGGATGATATTCATCAAAACAGGACAAAGTTACAAGGTGATAACAAGGCTCCTCGGGACCCCCAAACCAGATCCAACCAACCTCATGGTTTGGACTGTGACCAAAGGATCAGTAAGCATGGGCAAGAAGACAGGGTGAGAAGGTCAACTCTGATGAAGACTACCCCCAAGAACCCCCAAGACAACCACCAGAGACAAGTACGCAGGCGCAAGGGACTGATAAGATAATTAACAAACAAAGTGGGACAAGGTGGAGCCAGGAAATTAATATGCATAAATGTACTGCAAAACCTAATGTATATGTAACATTTTAGAGGATAAAAAAGAACGCTGAGAGCAAGTAGGTTGTGAAAAATGTGTATTTTATGATTGGCTTTTCGCAAGTATTAAAATGAATATTGTATGTGTTATGTTAGAAAGTTATGCTGTATTAATTTTCTTAAGTATTAAATTAACTATTAAATACTGGTTTAGATTATAACATAATGTTAAAATAGAAACTATGCTATGTAAGATATTTGGTTAAGAAAGGACGTGCACCAGATAGACGCCACAGAACACCTAAATCTTTCAGAGAAAGGGAATTGATTGCTCCCTTATCAGCAGACAACTAACTTCTTCCCACCTCGCTCAGACAGGAAGACGGCATGAGGATTAAGAGGAAGAAGTTGACAGTGACCAGACAGAATCCTGTGTTTGAATGGAATTTATGCATCATGTATGAGATGTATGAATATGCAACAGGCGATTGTTTTTAAGGGTTAATCCTCTGTTAACCGGGGTCCTTTTTCGGGCTCGTGTTGCCCAGAAAAAGGTACCCGGACGTCCGTATCTCTTTGTTTTTATTGTCTCATATTGTCCTAATCTCAATTGTTCAAACTTTATTATTCTGATTATATTACTACTATTAAACTTTTAAAATTTCAAAAACAAGTGATTGGCGTTTTTCACATAGGTGCATATGCCTTTGTGGAGGTATCCCACATGCGTCCAGCTGAAAATACATACCTACTTTATAACTCACTTTGAGTTTTAGAGTCTTTCTGTGTGTCACGGCCATATCTGCTTCTAAACCTCAGCAGGAATAGCCCCTTCAAGACCCATCTGATTCTTTTTGAGGCAAATTAAGCCTCTTGTATGGTGGGGAGATGTGTTCAGGTGGCAGAGGTGTCTGACTCTATGTCCAGATCACCCATGGTGAAGGGGTCTGCCACTATCCATCAGAGGGGTCTTGCCCTTCTCCTGGGCCACCCTGGGTATGACTAAAGGCTGCGGGTCCACCCTAGGGACCCACAGTATGCCTGGCAAGAGGGTAGGAAATGGGTTATTCCTGCCTGGAAGGAGCAAGCAGGAGCTGGGGAAGGCACTGGCCCTGCTAAGGGGCTGCTCAGGTGCTGCAGGGCTGTTTTTGCACCGTTTTCCTATTTCTCATGGCTGGTCCCACGCTCCCTGCACTTCACAGCCACTTGCTAACACCCATCCCTCAGGCTCTCCCGGCTCCCTGCCTTTGGCACATGGAAACTAAGCTGGAATTTCTCACGGCTTCAAACACAGTTCCTCTTCCCAAAGGGTGTTACAGCCCAGTGCTAAGCAAGAAGGACAGGCAGGTGCCTTCCCCGCAGGCTCTGTGGCCTTCTGTCCTTGCTGGAGGGTAATTAATGCTTCTTGACTTGCTCCTGTGACAAGCTACGGCGGCAGTGGCACAGCGAGGGCAGCAAAGCAGGAGCAGGATGCAGCTGGGTGCCCTGGCTTCAAAATCCAGCCTCAAGCATTTCAGTCATCCTCGCACGGTTTGGGATGAGTTTAAACCCTTTTCCCTAGCCATGGCACTGCACTAACAAGGGGCAGGTCACTCAGGGGCTGTCTCTTGTCACAGCCCATCAAAGCAGAGCTGTCCTCAAAATACCCTTAACTCTGACCCTAATGCTGTTCAGGACCATAGTCTTTGAGAAAGTAAAATGTGTCTGGGAAGGAGGCAAAAACTAGATTTAGAGGTAAAATTTTTCAGTTAATTGGAGAGCCTGTTTAGCGGGTAGGCTAAAATCTTCTGGAGGCAAAGGTGCATAGAGCAAAGCACTGGACAAATCTCTTCCCAGGGCATGTGGCAAAATAAAGGTTGGATGTATTATAACAAACCATGAGCAAAAGGCGGATAATCATCTGTGCCACTGGAAATGAAACACACATTGTTCTTTGCAACCTTCCCCGGCAGAGCCTGAGCCAGCAGCTCTGCACCACTGCGGGCAGAGCTGCAAAGCAACTGCGGAGAAAAGCCCGGCTGGGCTCTCCCCGCACTTGGAGAGGGCGATTGCTCAGTGTGAGAGGAATCTTAATGGCACAGGAGGCAGCTGCGGCAGCGTTTATCACCTCAGCAGTCGCTCACAGGCAGCACAGGGCTGGAACTGCAGGAAGGGGTGCGGGCAGTGCTCTCAGGGCACAGAGGGTGCAGTGTCAGTGGCTCTCCTCATTGCAATGCCCAGGGCATGAACAGTGCCATGGGCTCCTGAAAACAAGAGACGACACCGCTTTCCCAATTTTTGCTGCAATAAGATGGTGCAGTGTCACACTGATTTGGCAAATTTGGTCACAGAAGCCACAGTCTAGAGTTGCCCAGCTGCACAAGTCAAAAACATATCTGGGATTCAAATGGTGGAGGAGGAAGTCATAGAATCCTAGAATACCAGAATGGTACTAGGTTAAAAGGGACCACCCAGTTCCACACCCCTGCCATGGGAAGGGACACCATGGGTTGGGGTTGGGGTTTAGGATTTCCTCCTTCTGTTTTCTCGGGGAATTTCTCCCATTTTTGTTGCTAAGAAACAATAACGATCGTTACTTAAGAGAGACAAAAGAAGTAACTACGGAGAAGGGACAGCAGTGCAGCTGGCTTTACTGTGAGGGCTGAGGAGTTTCTCTCGGAAGGGCAAAGTTACCGAGAACTGGGCTGGGGAGAAAGGGGCTAGGCACAGCCCCCAAGCAGCCTGTGCTCTCGGTATTCAGAGGGGAGAGAGGCTGCGGTCGTTGTGGGGAGAATTTGTTACCACTGCGGGGGTCCTGCTGCCTTTCCTGCACCGTGAGCAGCGCCCGTGTCACCTCACCAAACAGAGGACCCTTCACCATCTGCTGGAGTGCCTCAGGGGAAACCCCGGGATCTCTGAGCCCCTTTCCCATCCTAGGGAGCCTCTCTCTGCCATGTTCGGGAACCAGGCTGTTAAAAATAGGTTAGAAACTGTAGTAAAATAGTTGATAGTTGTTAAGCATGTGCTGTTAGTTTGGTTGTTATATTGTAAAAGGGGTTAAAAGTGTAGTTACAAGAAATATGGTACTCAATGTACCGTATTAGACCTAAGTAAAGTGCATCACCCCCCAAGGGAAACAGCCAGCCTGGACAGAACTGTAAGGGCCAACCAAGCGCCCTAAACCTTCATGCAAATGAAGGATCCAAAAAGAAGCCAATCCAAAGGGACAAAAAAACAGGGTAAAAAGGGGCTTCTGACCCACTGAACCTGTGCTGCTCCACCTGGAACCTCGGGGGCATCGCTGCTGAAGTAGATCCAGCGCCGGCGCTGCAGCATCCTCGACGGGATCGCTCCTGCTCGGTCCGCGGGCCCCCTTGCTTTAGGCCTTTCTTTTATTATAATAAATGCTGAAATCACTTTAGTGCCGGGAGCGTTCTGTCATTTATAACAGTGCTGCCCCTGCCCAGCTCTTCCGTTGCTTTGCCGCTGCTCCGGGCTTTTTGCTGCGCTGTAGCTCCGCACGCCCTGGGACACTCCACTCGCGGTTGCAGCTCCAGCTGCAGAGTTTCTGATACATCTCGTCTACGGGATGTTTGCTCATTCCTGCCATTCCACCTTGCTGCATCTGAGGGTCCTGCTGAGACACCAGGATCGGCTGCCCCTGGGAAGTTTGTTGTTTGAGGTGATTTTATGATAATACTGTATTCCCCTATAATCTGCTTTATGCCCAGAAATGGGTCCTGTAACTTTAGGCTAGGTCTGGAAGAGGGAGGGAGCTGGGCACAGTTTGTGTTCAAGCTCTCATACTCTCCCGTGCTCAGCCTTGCAGCAGAGAGGGAGTTACATTCTTTGCTTTTAGCTAGCTTCTCCTTGTTAGCTGAGGCAAGACATTTTCCTGGACTGCATACTGCAATCCTCTGGTGACTTCTGTGGCTTCTTCTGGAACTGTTCAGCTTCAGCATCAGCTTTGAAAACCAGGCCATAGGTGGGAGCCTTGTGGGAAATAGTAAAGGTAAGAATACTTCCAGAAAGCTGTAAAAGCAAACAGAAAGAACAGAAAACTTAGAGCTAGCTGCAGCTGCAAAGCCTGAAAGTAGAAAAGTTACAATAGTGTAACAAGCAAGGACATGAAACAATAGCTTGAGTTTCAGGCTTGGCTAAGATAGACCTTAAGACTGCAAAAAAAATATGCTTAGCATATTTGAAAAATATGCTTAGCAAGATAGTAGAAGGTTTTAAGCTTAATAATGAAGTATTGTGTATTGTTAATAGAAAGCAGACCAGCAAGCATTGTGTGAAGCAAGTATATGTGTGCTTTCAGTGATTGGCTAGAACAACTGCCTGTAAGGTTTAGCAATATGCTATTGGCTAGAAAGTTTTTTAAATGCTCTGTAACAAATCTTTGGCTGCTGCTGGCAGGAGAGCTTTTGCTATCTTCCAATTGTCTCAACAATGTAATGAGGCTGATGCTGCAACTGTCATAGATGTGAGATTATTGGCTCTCTCAATTAAGGGATGAGTATTGTGTGAATATTAAGAGAAGATTTATTGATGTACAGTTTTGTTATTGTAGTTTAAATGTCCTCTGTTCTCCTCATAATTCCCTTCCCCCCCCCCCCCCCCCCCCCCCAGTACTGTTACCATCAGACAGCCTGGGTTTCTAGGATAGGTAAGAAGAAGGAGTGCACATGTGCCCCTTGCCTGGGGCAGCTGGGAAGGGAAAAGCTTGTTGCAAGAAAGCCGTCTCCACCCGATAAATGGCAAAGAAAAGCTGACTGACAGACTTTGGGAGGGGCCAGGCTTTATACTCCTGATGCAACCCACAGCAGTATAAAAGGCAAAGCATCCATCTTGAAGATGAGCCAGCCACATGGTAGGCAGCCACAAGGGAAGCTCCCAGGCCCGTTTTTCCTTATTTAGTCCTTTTGTTGTATTTTTGTTAAGGTTTAATAAACCCTTTAAATTTTTAAAGTGAGCAGTCGTTTCTCACAGCAATAAAGTTCAAGGAATGTATCCTAGCAGTCCCATCTCGTTTGTGAAAATCCCCAACACAAGCCTGACTCTGCGGACTGGCGGGGCAGTGCGGGACACTGCATCCCAGCTCTGGACCTCGGGGGAAGTCCCTAAAGAAAGAACTCTGAATCCACCAGCTTTCTCTGCAGCGAGGAATTTCAACACTATTCATTTTTTTCCATGTGCCCTGCGGTCACTCTGTCTGTTCAATAAACAGGATTTTTCACTTCCCTCCAAGATTCATTTCATGTCGGCTGGGGAGAGAATGCCAAAACCTACCTTCTGTACAGAAGATGTTCATTCCAGAGAATTTTCCTCCTAAAACTGTCTCAAAACCGAGACATTTGTAAAGCCCTTTTTCCACCTCTTCCCGTCTAGGCCAAGCCGCCATTACCGTGTGGGCCCCGAGCTCGCTCCACAGCGCCCCCTGCTGGAGGGGGGAATCATCTCACCCACCCTGCCCGGCCGGGAGCCAGCAGCGCCCCTGCTGGCCATGACTGGAACTGCACCAAGGGGAAATAAAGAGCAAGGAACAGACTGTTGGATTTTCTGGTTTTGTTTTTTCTTTTGCTTGTTGTTGCTGCCACTGTTGTTGTTTGTTTGCCTTGTTATACATATACATACTACTAAAGAATTGTTATTCCTTTTCCTATATCTTTGCCTGAATGCCCCTTAATTTCAAAGTTACAATAATGCAGAGGGAGAGGGGTAATATTCTTTATTCCAAGGGAGATTCCCGCCTTCCTTGGAAGACACCTGTCTTTCAAACCAAGACACCTTGCATTAGACTAAATTTCTCAGTCAAGTAAAAGTGTTTCTTTACCCCCTTCCCCATCACTTACTCTGTTCTTGGATTATGAATTCCTCAGTGGATGAGAGCTGATGAGAGTCCAAGAAAATGCGCAACAAACCTAACCTAAAAAAAGGCTTTGAAAGTGGCAAGAAAATTAATCCACAAACACCAGACATTTACGTTCAAAAAGGAGACAGAGGAGTTCTGTAACTTTATTTGAATAAAGGGAGAGTCCATGGGGCATTTCCCATGGGATCTCTCAAATTACTAGAGGATGCAGCTTCCTGTTTATCCTAACTTCCCAGTCACATTTCCCTCTCTCCTTCCCCATTACCTGAGGTACTTGAGATTTGTAGAATTCCTGAATGGCTTGATACAGACCACTTTCTAATGTGGACCCACCCATCTTTTTCTTTGTATCTCTGTTCTTTTTCTCTAACTCCAGGAATTCAGCATGGCCTTGGGTAAGCAACAGTCTGTGTCAATTAGTGGAATTCCTATGAAATTAATGGTTCCACCCATTGCTTCTTTCCAGTATCAGTATCTGGGTTTATCTACAAGCACACTTTGTTTGTAAAGACACTTCCCTCTCATTCCTTTTAAAAGTAAATTTCCATCCAAATCAGTCTTCTGTGAGGGATCCACATCATGCAATTTAGAAATATCACAGCAAAATATTTCAAGCTTGAAGGACAAAATAAAAGTCATTCTGGATTTTAGGGAAGACTGACAAATTCCACCAAAAGCCCTATATACATCAGTGTGTGCCAGCACTGCTCATTACACAAAATGCTTTTTTTTGTGTGTCTGAATTCCTATTTTCAGGCTGGAACAGACATTTTCCAGCAGGTACAACCTGGGCAGATCAGCTGCATTTTCCCTCAGAGGAGCATTATTTATATTCCCATCTGTTAAATCTTCGTGAGTATACCACACTGTGACCTCTCTTTAAGGAAGGGGCTGCATTTCATTAGCCAGGGCAAAGCACTCAGCTTGCAAAGGAAAATCAATACCTGTCATCTGTATTTATGTATAAGCCTTTATTAATGGGGACTTTGGAGTTGAGCTGATGTTCTCTGTGTCTGTCCCTAATACCCCCTGCTCTGCCAGCTATCCCTGCTCCACTCAATAGCCAATCCTGTTTCCAAAGAGATGCACTTTAAAAAGCATCTGCACCACTTCCTTTACCCAAGGGAGTGGAGCTTTTTCAGCAGTTCAATAATATTCATGTACAATATAACATTATACAATCATATCCTTTGATGCCATGGCCAGCTTGATGGTGTTTCTCTTTTCACCATCATCTTTTTCCTATAAAATAAAAGGAAAAAAAATAGTCAGGGCTCATAAAAAACACTCAGTCAAATATATATTTTTTTTTTTTGCATTTTGGGATTGATTACTGTTTTCTTCCTTAATAAAGTATTTCTTTCTTGTTTTTCTTTCCCACTGGAAAATCAAAAGCCCAAGAAATACTTTATTGACAAAGTGTCCAGCTTTCAGTTGTCAAAAACCTGTGAAGTTTTGGCCTGGAACCAAAATCATGAAAGTATTTCCAAGAAGTATTTTAAATCCTCAAAACTCTTTTTAGTATTTAATGTTTTCAGTTAAGATTTATTTTTAAAAAGTCCTAGAGCATATGCAGTCTGGGAGGAGGTTGCACATTCATCACCTCTGTCTACAGGTTGTGTGTTCTCATGGCTGTGGCAGGGTGAGAGCTGAGGATCCCTGGCACATTCTTCCACATCCCAGTTCCTCCTGCACCATGACTTATGGGTTAACTTGAAGCTCTGAGCTGGTTTCACATTCCCTAAGCCCAAGAAGGGATCTCAAGATGGGACATATTGGCAAGGCATCTGTTTTGGGTAGCATTAATGCACAAGTGGAAGCAGCTTCCTAACATGGCACCTCTCCGCAGCAGCAGTAAAAAACAATTTCAAAAGTGAAAAAAAAAATTTAAAAATTCAGTGGGAAGAGAGAAATGCAGAGACTGGAGCGTCTTCTGCCTGCAGCTCAGCTGGACCTGCCTTTCCCCCATGGTTCCTGATAATGTTTTGAAGTCCTGGATGTCCCTGGCCACATCTGGATCCTCTTTCTCTCTTTCTTCACTCATTCGCTGCCCAAGAGTGGACTTAACCTGCGGAGTTGCTGATTTCCCTGTGCAGAATTACTTTATTTAAACACCCTCATTCCTTGATCCTCTCCATCTCTCCAATCCTTCCTCTGAAAAAATAAAGCAGGGGATGGAAACCACTGTTGGCACCAAGCTTGGCATGCATAGCACAGACAGTGTAGCATGGAAAAATGGGCCATAGCAGCTGTGAGAACTTCAATTACCTTCAAATGGAAGGATCTTCAAATGGAAAATTAATGACTGAACCTCAGTGTCTCAGAGCTTGAGAGATTTTCTTCTCATTTACTCAAAACTAAAAAGGAGAGGCAAGGTGAGGTTTGCTCATATGGATCCTTGAGGAAATTGATGTGCAAGGGACTTCTCACTGTGTTGCTTTCAATGAAAGGAATTTCTCTGCAAATATTGAATGCTGGGAGAGTCATGGAGGTGTGACCACATTCCCTTTTTCTCTATGAAATTGTTTTCACCTCCACTAAAATTATAACAAAATTAGGAGGTTTAATTCATCTGGAAAACTCAATTCTGATCCTTCCAATTGAAGGAAAATTGCTGGTGAAGTCTCTCATTCATGGAGGAAGAGCTGGAGGGAGACTCAAGGCATGCCATGCTCTTCTCTGGGGCATATTCATGCTACACCAATGCACCTCTGCACTGATCAGAGGGTTTCCCAAGAGAGTGGCAGCTCTGCTGTGTCCTGTGTCACTCACTGCCCGGTGTCATTGCAGCAGCTCCTGCTGCAATGGGGCTGGGGGCGGGGGGAGGGGAAATGCAGCTTCTGGATGATCCTGAAGCATCACCAGAAATCACAGAATCATGAAATACCCTGAGTTGGAAGGAACCCACAAGGATCATTGAATCCATCGCCTGGCCCTGCACAGACATCCTAATAATGCCACCCTGTTCATCCCTGGGTCCAAATGCTCCTGGAGCTCTGGCACCCTCGGGGCTGTGACCATTCCCTGGGGAGCCTGGGCAGTGCCAGCACCCTATGGGGAAAAATCTTTTCCTGATATCCAGCCTAAACTTCCCCTGACGCAGCTCCAAGACCAAGCTCCCACTGAAAGAGCAGCAGCCAGGATAGCACAGGGATGATGTGCACCAGTACAGGCAACTGCTTGAGGATAAATGAATAAATAGGAGAAAATACCTTCCCAGTGCAAAGCTGCTCATCCTGGGTGGAAGTGCCTGTGTTGCCAGGCTCTCCTGGCTGTGACAGCTCCAGGGAGATGAATGCAAAGAAAAACCACAGCACTGTGACACTTTTATCTCCAGAGCTGCCTCTAAGAGACACAAAATTGGTGTCAGGCTCAAAATGAGAAACAAGAGACCAGGCTGGCTGCTGACCTGCAGCAGCTGAACACCAACAGCTGGACTTCTGCCAGAGGAGCCAGGCACCTGCTCATTTTTCAAAGCACTGGAATACACTGACAAATCTCGGTGAGTTTAGGCAGCTCAGACAGCTCCTTTCACTGTTCTGGGGAGAGAAGGGCACAGATAAAGGAGAATCCCAGTCCTGGAGGCTTTCACTGCACTGTAATTCCATTACACCGGCAGGATGAGCACTCGTTGATGGAAATTAATGTCTGGAGTATTTATTGCTGTCAGAGCTAGCTGGGTTCTGTGTGGAGCATCCTTCCTCACAAGGCTACGTTTGGGAATGCCTGGGTGACTCACGGAGAAAAGGAGGGAGGCCTGGGTTGGAATGGAAACTTAGGAGAGGCAGCAGCAAATCCAGGGGGAACTTAGAGATGACAGAAATTTCAGAGGGGCTGAAAAGGAGTCAGCAAGGAGACTTTTGGAGAGCTGGAGTGGGATCAGATGGGATTTCCCCAAAGGATTGTGAGCAGCTGCAGTTTTACGCAGCTCCTGCTGCATCCCGGGTAATCCATTTACTTTGTGTGGAATAATCAGGTTTTCTATCTTCATTAAGATGCAAAGACCATCTCCATGAAGTCACTCCAGCTTGGTAGGAAGCTCCTGGGAGAGCCCTGCCTGCACACCTGTAAAATTAAGGCATCACATTAATTCGCATTCTGACTGCTGGGGAGGGCATCGGATGCTCACACCCACATCCAGCCCTGCGCAGTGCAAGAGCCTCCACATCAGCAGCATCACTTCTGACCACTTGGTTTGCTCTCAGTGGTGGCTCCCTGAGGATGGTGCCTCTGAGAAAGACCAGCCTGGTCCCTGGAGTGTAGCTGGAGCATTACCATCCCAGCCACATGGCAGGGTGTCATCTGGAAAAGTCAAGATTATTTGAGAGCATCTCCACCAGCAAAAAAAGTAGGCTTGGATGGGTGGTTTGGTACTTGCAGGCTGAAGCTGCCTCAACAACCCTGCAAGCTGTCAGAAGAGCCCTCTGACACCCCCGTCTCAGAGCAGCCACAGGTGCTGTGTTCAGCCCTCTGTTCAAACCAGGCAGCTGGTGAACACAGCTGTGCCAAACACTGACCCTTCCTTCCCGCCCTGCATTCCCAGAATACTGGGCATACCTTGGGATGCAGGCTATGAGCACAGAGAAGGAGAGAGACTTTAGCTTGTTGCTGTCAGTAAGAGCTTCAACAAGGTAACCACAGAATAGAATCACAGAATACCCTGAGCTGGGCCCCCAAGAATCACTGAGTCCCACCCCAGTCCTGCACAGACACCCCAACAATCCCACCCTGGGCATCCCTGGCAGCGCTGTCCAAACCCTCCTGGATCTCTGGGAGCCTCGGGGCCGGGACCATTCCCTGGGCAGCCTGGGCAGTGCCAGCACCTCTGGGGAAGAACCTTTCCCTGATCTCCATCCCAAATCTCCCATGCCCAGCCCCAGCCATTCCCTGGCTCCTGTCTCTGTCCCATAGCAGAGATCAGAGCTGCCCTTGGGGAGGAGCTGCAGCCCCGCTGAGCTCTGCCCTCAGCCCCCTCTGCTCCAGCTGAACAGACCAAGTGCCCTCAGCTGCTCCTCGTGTGCCCCTCCAGACCCTTCCCCATCTTCATGTCCCTCTTTTGGATACTCTCGAATAACTTTTAATCTTTTTTATATTGTGGTGCCCAAAACTGCCTCCAGACTTGAAGTGAGGCTGCCCCAGCCCAAGGCAGAGCAGGACAATCCCCTCTCAACTGCAACAACTTTGCTGACAGCTGAGAGGAATTGCTGCTGCAACCAGAGACAGGCTGCACTGGGACAGCACAGTGTTTATTGTCAGGCTGGTTTGTGTTGGCTTTTCCCTTCCCTGAGGCAGGAGAAGGCAGGGTGTTTAACCAGCAGGTTAAATACAAAAAACTGCAGGAATCTGAAATCAAGCCATGACATTGTTCAAAAGGTGAACCTGTTAAAGCCTTTTGAGAATTTATGTTTTATGGGTGGAGGATTTCTTGGCCTGTGGAGAGATATGGGTGAGTGTGACAGAGCATTTAAACACCTCTTAGTTGGGTGATAAATAGGAGCTGGAGCAACAAGCCAGACTCAGCATGTGTAGCATGATCCTAAGGACATTTTTCTGCTACCTTTAGCTTCCTCTAGTACTTACTGAATTTGTTAACTTACTATCCTGTTGTATTACACTAAGTAATTTATTTAGTTATTATTTTGCACTGGATGATTGGAATTTTGCACTGAGTAGTTCTTATATTGCATTAAGTGGTTTGTTTGTGTCACACAGTTCGATCCGTTCCCCCCCTCTCCTCTGAGTCTTGTGGTGGTGGTCTTCACCCAGGTTAATTTTCACCCCTTACCCATCCCATCAGTTGTATCCCGTTGGCTGTGGGCCCTCTCCTCTGCCCCCCTTCCCCGGGTTTAAAATCTCCCACCATGAGCCATTCTGTCACTTTCTTTTCCCAGATGTCCCTGGAGTGGTTCCACACTAAAACTGTGGGACTTTTGGTCTCAAGGAGAAAGAGCGCTTCTCGTCCCTTGCTTTTGTCCTTGTCGGTACTACCGGGGTCCAAAGCTAGCCAAACCAGACCCCATGAGGCTTTCAATCTGACACTACCCCTGCTCATTTCCAATTCCCTATTCTCCATTCCTTACAGAGGAAGTTTTTGTCTAAAATATGCAGACCCAGCCTGTCCAGGCAGATGGTAATGCAGGAAAGAGAAGAAGCAGGAACGCTGGGCCATCCCATTGTGACCAGCGGAATGCTCTTCCCAAGGCTGCTGCCCCTCTCCTGCCTGGGATGGAAACAATTTAGAATTAGCAATTCACAGAAGGCTTTATGTTGGAAGGGACCTTAAAGCCCATTCAGTTCCAGCCCCCTGCCATGGGCCAGGACACCTTCCACTGTCCCAGGTTGCTCCAAGCCCCATCCAACCTGGCCTTGGACACTTCCAGGGATGAGATTTAACCCAAGCATGAACATTTGTTGACTCACACACTCCCACGAGAATTTTCTTATCCTTTGATTCTTCACAGTTATATACTCACAAAAAAATCTTCATCTGCTACAAATGCCAAATGTGTTTAATGCAGTGCCTTTTTCAAGGTGAAAATTAGCAGCAGGTTGCAGAGATTTAATTTACCTTTACCTTCTTCTCTATCAGGAGAGTGCTTCCCTGGCTATACTCTATGTGTTTAGTTACAATAACTTTTCCTAATTTTGGTCCTATTACCTATTTTTCACTAAGAGTCCACTGGCTGCCCACAAATAGGATTAAACTGGAATTTTGATTCCACAAGTGTAATCATAGAATCATAGAATTATTTAGGTTGGAAAAGAACCATAAGATCATCAAATCCAACTTCTCCCTGTCTTCCTCCTCTTTTCTTCCTTTTTTTACTCCCCTTTTCCTTGTTCCTCAAAGAATTCCTCTGTCACAGAATCCTGCAGCAGTAAATGCCCAGTAGCATGCATAAGGGTACATATCCACGCTGACACTCTGTAAGAGGTGTGATGCTTCCAAGATTAAGTCATCCAGGACTCCCCCAATTTAATCACCATTTTTCCGTGGTGATTTTCCAGAGGAAGTTGCTACTTGAAGACAGAGCTCCAGTCATGCTACCTGTGCCATTAAGTGAGACTGATGTAACTTCAGAAAAAAATTAATTTAAAATCCATACAGAAGCTGTGGTGGGAAGGACAGAGGGATGCCTTTGCCACAGGGCAGTGTTTGGGGCATTGTACCCTTGGGCACTGGCACAGAGCCTTCCCCTGCTCCATGGGATGAGGCATCATCCCCAACACCTGGACAGAGATTTGAGTTTGCAGGTGCTGTTTCTAAGTAATTGCACCAAAATATCTTACTACAGACAAGAGTCACACGTGCAGGTGTTTGATTCCGAACAGCTGCTTTGGCTCATTTCCCAATATTCTGTGAATTTCAGTGGGAATTGATTTCAAAGCTCTGGGACTTGCCTCTGAGAAGGGCTCCAGTTCCTGGAGCTCAGCTCCAAAATCAACCAAATGCTTCCGAAAACCTGCCTTTCCCTCTGCATTAAGGACGTGCTGTTTGGAGGCTGGATCACCTCCCAGCCCTGGCAGTTATGCTCTTGTGATAAATAGGTGTGATTCGTGCTGATAAAATTGAAACAGTAATCAATATGGATATAGTAATCAATATTTAGAGATAACAAAATGGTTAAAAAGGTAAAAAGCTAGGAAAGCGGAGGGGAAGGGTCCACCCTCCCCATTATCTTTTGCAGATGTTCAAGGCAGGAAAAGGAGTCAGATAAAGCTTCCTAAAATTAACTGAAAGAGGGAAAACTTGGGTGGAACTCAGAAATATGTTAATTTATAAGATTTATTATATTGGCTTATATAATTTTGGTTTTGGCATATATGATATTAGCTTGGTGCGCATGTGTAACCCAAAGGTGAAATAAAGGACACCTGAGGAAGAGGAGCAGCCTTCATCTGGACGACCCCCAAAGAGTGGTGCGACCCCCTAAAAGATGGTGGCGCATGCGTAGTGAAGATGAAGATGAGGGTGGAGACACCAGTGTGATGAATCGAAAATAGGAGGAGATGCTGATAATAGACAGTATAAAGGGGGGAATTTTGGGCTTGGCAAGCCTTGTACGTGAGGTGGCAGGGGTCCCAAGGCCCTCGCACTCCGTACCCCGCGGTAATTTTGCTTATACGTCATTACCCGAACCAGACTATATTTTATTATAACCAAATTATACTGCCAATTTATTAAATGTATTCAATTTTATATATTTTAAACTATATCATTTAAATTTCATTAAAATTATTATTACATTTAATTTTGTTTGGCCTTTTATTTGTGATTGGATAATTGGGCAAACATAACACTCTTATCTGCACCCCCAGGGCTTTCCAGTCCCCTGTTCTCCTGCATGGGAACACTTAGTCCACCCTGCTTAAGGCTTAATCCATGGTTGGGCTCTCCTCTTCCCAGAACAACATTAGCAGTGGAAAACAGCACTGAAGGGAGAGGTGACTTTGCTCATGTCCTGGTTTGGGACAGATTTGGAAGGGAACTTCCAAAGGGATGATTCCCTAAAGGGCAAAATTCAGCAGCCCTTCCCCTGACCTGTTCAGGAGATAAATCTCCTTCAAGAAAAATTGAAAAAACAGGGGTTTATTTAACAAGCAAAGTATTCACAAGCATAAAAATTAATAATATTAAACAATAAAACCTCTTGCTCTTCTGAAGAGATGGCAAATTCAGAAAGTCTTTCTGTAGTTCAGAGAGGGTCGTCTATGGATGTTTCTCAGCTCACTCGGTCTCTGTCAGTCCCTCCAGTGCTGGAATGCAGTGTCCCAGGCTCTGCTGGGCCACAGGTGTGAGCTCTCAGTGGTTTTTCCGGGTTTTTGGTCCAGAGCACGTTTGAACAGTTCCAGGAAAAGAAAAAGCCACAGTCCAGGGAACTTCTCTGCCTTGGCTAGCTAAAAAAACTAACTAAAAGCAAAGGAGAATTCTCTCCCGCTCCCTGTCTATGCTGCACACAACACACACCAATAGAGAACTGAAGCTCTTATCTCTATGTTTTTGAATACAGCGACAAAAAAAATTCCACTGCTTTTCCTTCTCCCCCCACTTCTCTCTCAGATCTAGTTTTAAAGGCACAAAGCTTATTTCTGGACTAAACAGAGGAATGAGGATACAATTCAACATCATAAAAAGCCTCTCAAAGTGCCAGGCAGGCCCAAAAACAGCATGGGGCCCAGCCGGCCGCTTTCTTGCTCCATGCTGCTTCCAGCCATCACAGCTGGAGTGAATCTGCTGCAGGGCTGAATTAAAGATTTTGTTAACACAGCTAATCTTGGCGAAATCCTTGCCTAACCCAGACCCTGCCTGCATTTATTGCCTTACAGGCTACTTGACCAGAGCCTGCTGCTGTATGTTCAGCAAAGAGATCCAGCTCAGCTGCTGCCAAGGGGTGGGAGCAGAGAAGCCAGGAGGGATCAGGGTTTTGCTCGTTCCTTCTGATGGAAAATCCGAGTATTCCCAAATAGGAAACTGGTGCCCCTGGGGCCAAAGCCAAGGCTCACACAGAGGTTGAGCTCAGCCTTATCTAATAAAATCTGTGTCATGCAGTCTGTTGGTGTAGGGGAGGTCAGGATGGTGCTTGGTGTCCCTGGAGGTTGTTCAAGGAGACCCAGCTGCATCTGTGGGAGTATGAGTGAGAGCAGATAACCATGTAGGAGGGAAATTCAGAGAGTAAGTGCACAGAGAAACCACCCCAACCTCACCAATTCCCAAAGCCACAAATAGCTAGAGGTGAGAGACACACCTCAGTGTGCTTCTGCTCTTACTCCAGCACTTGGTTTTGGCCATTCATGATGTGCAGTGTGAGAAGAACTTCCACTGTGACCCATGAGGATGCTCCCATGCTGGGCAGGACTACAACTATGGGGACCTGAGTTTGTGGCTCAGCTCCATCCCAGGGCCAAGCTGGAGCTGTGTTGCTGCAGGAGTCCACAGCCTGTGTTTGCTGGAGCAAGGTGATGCAGGAGCGTCTCTGACAGCAATGTAGACACTCAGGGATGGGGGCGGCATCCTCCTCCCAGTGTAAATAGGCCTTCAGGCATCAGGGTAATAACTCAGACAGACAGGATTAATCTTTCTTCTCTTGCTGGAAATGGTGAAAAGCAGGAACAGAAAGATCCTGAGCCTGTCTTTGACATCAATCAAATATGCACAGAAATATGATGGTGGTGGTGACAAAGCAGCAGGGAAGAGGAGAGCAGGAGGGGCTCATGAATCACAGACCAAGTGTGAGAGGAGGCAGCTGGCTGGGAGGCTGAGAGCAGCAGCCTGAGACCTGGTCCCTGCTCAGCTCTGCAGCCAGGAATGAGTCTGGGATATTGCCTATGGATTTCCAGCTGTTGTGGAGCAGGTCTGAGCAGAGAGCGCCCAACACATGGGGCACACCCTGGTATGTTGTAATGTGCTTTTATACTTTGTAATACTTTGTAATAGTTTTGGTTTTTTATCCCCTTATTTTCCCTAAATGGTGTACCCCTGATTGTATCCCCTCCCTCTACCTGTATAATCATTTTCCTGTGTTGAGATCATCCCCAAATCCCTGCCCTGGCTCTCTGTCAGTCACTCAGCATCCCATCCCCTCTATCCAGAACTTTCGGTCTAAGTCATTGAGTGATTAATCCGAGGCCAGGAGTCAGCCCCCCAAGTATTATTCTATATGCTATCCCAAATGTCCATCCCTAAGGTTTCATCCCTGGAGGGCCTTTACTGGTCAGCAAATGTATCTACCTTTGGTTTCCTCCCCCACTTTAAATGTAATCTTGAGGTTCCTTTAGGTTTACTCTGAGCAAGAGGCAACACTGAGGTGTGGGGCCCCCTGAAGAGCTCAGAATAAACCTTGGATTAACCCCTGCTGAGAGTCGGCCTTTTATCCTCTACCGATGTCTCCAGTGTCTCCTCTGCTGCAAAGGTGTCTAGCCCAGATGCTTTCAGTACCCTCGGGGCACCAGAGAATGTCTCTGCCGACCCGGGGCTGGCCGGGGTTCCTGGGAGGCTCCCAGAGAGACGGAGACACTGGTACCCCCAGATCGCCCCCACTGGCTGTCACCCAGTGCTGTCCAAGGCCAAATGCTACAGTGGCTCTTTGTGTGCTGCCCAGGAACTCATTTAAAAGGGCACTGAGCTCCAACAAACCCATTTTGTGCAGGTCAGAAGGCATTGGCAGGTGGCAATAACTTCCTGTCGCTGTTGGCCTAGATGGGGCTGAATCTGGACTCACGCCCTGTTCCTCATGGCTCAGCTTGGACTTAAAGACAGAAATTGCGCACAGTGAGGCAGTCAAAGACCACATGTCCCTGTTGGAGGTGTCTCAGAGGCTGGCAATGAGCTGGTGCTGATTCCAGCCATCCGTTGTTTGTCATTGCCCGTGTCCTCATTTTTCATCCATCCCCAAAAAGGGTTTTAAGGCAGACTCCGCTCCTGTGTAGTGTTACAAAGTTTGTCTTCTGGATTCAGTGCTTTTTGCAGTAGGGTGGGGTGAATGTACCTCTCCCCTCCCCTCCACTGCTGGTATCACTTGGATGTGTCCAGATATACAGCAGTGCAAGCAGATTGCCTGAGGATAAGCTTTCCCTGCCTCCCAAACTGAAGAGGATTCAATTTTTTACTGGAAAAGGTTACAAAAATGTCCTGAAAATTACCCCAGATTAGAAGAGGCTTTCTTCAGTAACAGGGCTCTCTTTCTCTTCCTTTATTGGTTCTGCAGGAAAAAAATAAGCACAAACTTCACTGAAAGTGTTCAGCTGTTTTTCCCTCAAGCTTCTAAAAACTTCAGCTCCTGGTTGGATGTGAGCCACAGCTTGAGAAGCAAAGGGGGCTGATGGGTGTGAGTGTGGGGCTGGCAAAGCTGAGTAAGGATGCCCTGCAGAGCCACACAGCATCTCTTTGTCCTTCCAGCAGCTTCTCAACCACAGCCAGAGATGCAGGAACTGTTAGCCTGAGCATTCTTGGCAAGCAACAACTGCTCTGTTGGGCTAAACCAGGACAGTGACTTGGACCAGCCCTTATGGAGGGGGTGGAGTTGCTCCTTTGCCTCATCCCACCAACAAAAGACGTGAGAACCAGGATATTAGAGGTCACCAGGATATCAGAGTCCTCACTGACTCCCAGCATTGGAGACCAGCTGGTTACTGCAGCTCATCAGAGAACTCAGGTGTCCTGCTGCTCCACCACCAGCAATTGTGGTTTGCAGGTATGATTTTCTGCGTAAACTCTGAGCTGAATGTTATTTAAACTTCTCTTTAGCAAACAAATCCTCCAAGGAGGGGATTTTTTTTTTCTGTCACTGTTCTCCAGGGAGAAAATACTCCTGAGGGAGTTTGCCTCTTTATCCCACTGGAAGCATCTCAGCTGCCAGTTTTGCCATTGTTTGGTTGTCTACAAGCTAAAAATACCCCGTGTACAATTAACCTGCTCCTTGTCACCCCTGGCAATGGGGCTGACAGGTGCTCACCAGCTGCACTGGTTGAAATAAAACAAACAAAACTGAGGAAGATTTCCAGTGTCTTGCTGTGCTGCACTGTGAAACTGCTGCACGGTGGCAGAAAAGTGCTTTAAAGCACCTGTGAAGGTGATGCCAAGTGAAAAATTGTCACCCAGAGGGGGTTGTGCAGGTGCTGAGCTCTTAAGTACATCATGTGGTGGGTGAGCAATGGTCTCACACATCAGGCCCAAAGGGTGACAGTGGCTGACACATCAGACTGGCACCAGTCATTGGGTCCTGCTCAGTCCTGTGGTCTTCAACATCTTCATAAATGACTGGGATGCAAGACTGGAAGGGATGCTAAACAAGTTCACAGATGAAACTACACTGGGAGGAGCTGTTGTCTCTCTGCTCTGTCGAGGGCAGAGAGGCCTGCAGAGAGACCTCAACAAATCAGAGAAATGAGCAATCACCAACTGTGTGAAGTTCAACAAGGGAAAGTGATGGATTCTGCACCTGGGATGGGGTAACCTTGGATGTGTGGATGGACATCTAATAAGCTCATCTTGTTCCAACCCCCTGCCATGGGCAGGGACACTTGCACTGTCTGGGAAGGTGTACCTGGGTTTGGCTTTCCTCTCTTTTCTGCTTTGACTCACTGAACAATACCATCTGGCTTTTCCAAACAGCAGTTTTGCTCATTGTGCCTTCACTGGGATCCATAATAAATACTCCTTTGGTCAATAATGAAAGAGCAAGGAAAATTAGCAGTACTTCTGCCAGGAGCTCAGAGCCAGTAAATCCCAGAGAAATGCCATGGCACCCACACAGAGTTCAGAACTCACTGGGATGGATCCCCACATCTCCCTTCTCAATATTTTTGTCTTTATCTGGAGTATTCTTCTTCCTATGATGCTCTGGCTGTCTCTGGTGTAATCTCAGAGCTGCAGCAAAGCCCTCCTCAAGCAGCCCAGACACAGCGGTTTGTGGCCACGGCCCTTCCTGCCAGGATGGATGTGAACCATGCACGAGCACTGGCTCCAGTGTCTGTTCTTTCCTGTTCTTCCCAAGAATGATGTTTCTCCCTATAAACTGAAGCTCCTCAGCAGCTGATGGCTCCTCCAGGTATTCCTCACCTCAAGGAAAGATTTGGCAGAGCTTTAAAATCATCCTAGATTTTGATTTTGGCTGCTTTGAGGTGAAAAGCCAATTTTCTGGTTCAAAACATATTTTTGGCTCTAATTACTAATGTTGATAAAATAAAATAAACCTTTCGATGCAAATGGTCTGAGGCAAATGCAACATCATGAATCACTGAACAGTTTGGAAAATTTTTCCCTTCCCATTTGAAGCATTAAAACACTTTAAATGTCCAAACTGGCTGACTATTTTCGATCCAGCCTTGGAATAATCTCATTATTGTAATGCACAATGATTTCCAATACACCTACAGTTACATGGAGGAGAAATGACTGTGGGTGACATAACTCCTCCATCCTAGGAGCAATGGATGAACAGCCAGCAATGCTGTTGCAGGACTGCGAGAGTTTTAAGTGTCAGTTACTGATACAGTGGATGGAGCTTAAAAATGAGAGGAGGGAAAATCCCTGTGCTGGAGCCACATCGAGGCTCCAGGGAGGCAGATCCAGCTGCAGTTCTGATGACTCAGCCTTCAGGGAGATAATTGCAATCTCCAAGTATCAAGGGATGTCACTGCCAAGGAAGGAAAGGAGATATTTTATGGTGGGAGAAAGTTCAAAGGGAGCATGGCTGAGCTGCCTGTGTGAAAGCAGAGGTGGGATGATCCAGGCTGAGCAGTCAGAAAAATTGTCAGCCTGTAAAAGTGGAAAAGTTAGAAATTCCATCATTTGGGATGCTCAGAATTACAGCAAACAACATCTGAGCGAGTTCCCCTAAGGAACCAATCTGCACCAGCTGATCCAGAGCTCTCCAGCCTCCCCCACTCTGGTCTTCATGACATTTTATCATATAAATGCAGGTGTCACTAAGGAAATTATTAGATCCCTGTCCCCAGCAGTCCCACAATATCTCCCTTTATTCAGAACTGCAAGTTCTACAACCCCCGGCCAAGAGGCCCTGCCAGGCAGGTGAGGGCTGTTTCCCAGGGGATGTGTGACCTCCATTCGGAGGGAAATTGGATACACAGCTCTGTGTCCCTGGGGCACAGTCCTCACTGCATTGCCACTGCCACAGCCAGCTCCAACACTGACTGCCTGAGGACAAGGGAAGCTGTTTGTCACCACCCTTATCCTGGCACCTCTGTGTTATTGAGGAATAGATATGAAAGAGCAGGAAAGGAAGAGCCAGAGGTTCCCTGAGGAGCAGGGAAATAATCTCAAAGGCTTGCTCTGAGCAGTTCAAAGACTGAAACATGTTCTGTGGTAGGCAGCACGGAGACTGGCAAAGGTTGGACATTGCCAGATGTGAAAAATCTTTGTAGAAGAAATGTCTTCAAAGGAAGGTAAAGTAGAGCCTTAGCTCCTGACTGATGGGTCTGCAGTGAGCTACAGAGGAGAAGGTGCCCTTTGCTGGGCCAGATTCTTTCCTGAAAAAGCAACAGAGAGAAGAAAGCTTCACTGCCACTCCTGATATGGGCAGAGGTCAGACTCCTCCCAGATACACTCTCCTGTGAAAAGTAGAGGCTGTTGGCCCTTTCTGTGTTATATCATCCTGCTGCCTCTTTGGTGTGACTCCTGCCCACTTCTTGATGGCCCCAGGCTGCACCATGATCTCTGCACCTTCCACCTGTTCTTTTGTATCTGGGACAGCTGTGCCATCTTGCTGCTGTGGCTGGAGACAGGATTTTGGGTGCTGCTTCATGGGTGCAGTGTGGGAGGGAAGATCATAGGATCATAGAATATCCTGAGCTGAAAGGACCCAAAGACTCAACCAGTCCAACCCCTGGCCCTGCCCAGACACCCCAACAATCCCACCCTGGGCATCCCTGGCAGCTCTGTCAAACACTCCTGGAGCTCAGGCAGCCTTGGGGCCAGGACCATTCCCTGCGTTAAGAATGAGGTTCTATATGTCTAATTCAATAAACAACAGAGTTGAATTTAGCAGCAATTTTAATTGAGCAGCAATTTTATATAAAATAATACAATCAAATATAATCAAGCAGATACAAAAATAAATTTGGCAGTGGTTTGGATAAAGCATAGGCAAAACCGACTGGGGTACGATCAGGGTACGGGGGGTTTCTCACCCTGCCTCCCGTACAAAAAGCACAGGAATCCAAGCACAGCCTACATACTGTATGCTAATACATATTCATCAGTATTTCTCTGTAAATCTCCTCCTATTTTCAATTCTTGAAATCTATGTCACTGTACTGCACAGCACATGCTCTGCTTGTTTCTAAGGACTCTTCTTAGCTTTTTGTGGTCGCATCCGACGATGGCCTCTCCTCATGGTCACTGTCCTTTGAACAACCTGTGAACAATGGTTGCACATGCACCCCAAGTCTTGTGTTAGAGAAGCCAGCATTATATTCCAAAAATAAGCCTTATTATTTCATAGATACCTGGAATCATCTCAATTTTGTCCATTTCAAAGCTGATTCTTTAATTATCCCGAGACCTATTCCATTTTGGGATGTTATTTATCTCAAACTACATCCTGTATCCTATTTTCTCATGAACATCTGAAAACATCTGTTTTGCAACACTAATTACATATCCTTTTCCTCTATTACTTTTTAACAAATATTTTCTAAAATATCAGTATAGTTACAATTGTTAGCACAAATCATATTCACTTATCACACCTGGAAAGTGTTCAGCATGCTCTGGAGGAAGAACCTTTCCCTGATCTCCATCCCAAATCCCCCTGGCCCAGCCCCAGCCATTCCCTGGCTCCTGTCCCTGTCCCAGAGCAGAGATCAGAGCTGCCCTTGGGGAGGAGCTGCAGCCCCGCTGAGCTCTGCCCTCAGCCCCCTCTTCTCCAGCTGAACCGACCAAGTGCCCTCAGCTGCTCCTCGTGTGCCCCTCCAGACCCTTCCCCATCCTCGAGTCCCTCCTTTGGATGGAGGAAGATCTAAGAACTGATGGCATCGCTGCCACAAACATCTGCATCTGTCTGGTCTGCTGGGGCCGAAGTCTTCCTCCCTCCACACTCCCTGGGACTGCTGCATGAAGTATCAGCACCAAGGCTAGGATTTGGTACCTGGCTTTGTGTGTTGGTATAACACAGCCATTTAACACAGCTGTTGGTTTTTTTGTTTGTTTTTGGTTTGTTTTTTTTTTTTTTTTTTTTTTTTTGGGGGGGGGGGGGAGGGGGAAACCACAGCGGTGGCGTCTGTGAAAAACTGCTAGAAACTTCCAGTGTGTCCGATAGAGCGAATCTCCGATGGCTCTAAAGATGGCCATGCTGCTGGCCCAATTAGAGAAGCTGGTAACGCCTCTGTGATTACATATTTAAAAAGACAATCAAGAAGCCCTTATGAGGGGAGTTGTGTTGTTGCCGTGGGCCGGCAATGGCCCGCAGCCAGCTTTGCCTGCCGGGCCGCCTCAGGCCAGCCGCCCTGAGGGCAGGAGGGCGGGGCGGCGGCCACGGGAATGGTGGCGAGGGGTGTGCTGAGCGATTCCCCGACACGGACCCTGGGCGAGATCAACTTCTCAGCGTTGCAAAATCCTGCAGAAATCTTCGAACTGGTGGAGTTTGTTGGTAACGGTGCTTGGAGGGAGCAGGGTTTTTTCCTTTTAGAGAAAGAGGAGAAAGTGAGGACATGTGGCTGAAGCCAACATAGCGACCCCACAGTCAGTGGGAGGAAGAGGGGGAGAAGGTGCTCCAGGTGTCCGAGCTGAGCTCTCTCTGCAGGCCGTGGTGAGGACTGCAACACGGCAGTCTCGCTGTAATTCATGAAGTCCGTGGGGGGATGCAGAGATCCACTTGCAGCCCGTGAGAAGAGGTGCTCGTGCTGGCGTGAGTGGATGCTAAAAAGCTGTCATCTTGTGGGAGACTCGAGCAGAGCAAGAGAGCCCTTGCTTCCAGAGACAGGGAGGGCTTTTGCTTCCAGAGATAAAGGAAAAGGGCCCTTGCTTCCAAACTAGAGCAGCTTATACTTAAAAAGAGTACACCCTATGCACTAAAGTGATCCATGCTATGCAGTTTTGGAAAGACTGCTTTGCCTGTGGGAGGACTCACCGCAGGTTGGGCAGGACTGCTACTTGTGACAATTACAACCACATTGGAGAAGGTCACAGAGAGCTGTCTCCTGTGGGAAGAACCCTACGACTTAGCAGAAGAGACTTCTCTCCTGAAAAAATATTTTGAATGAAGAACTGACCAAAATTCCCACACCCTGTCTCCCTGTGCTGTCGGTGGGAAGGAGGGAGAGGATGGGGGGGGGAAGGTGTTTTAGAGGCTTATTTTATTCCTCGTTATCCTTCTCTAACTCTGTTAATAATAAATTTACGTTATACCTTTAAGTTTAAGCCTATTTTGCCCTTAGAGTGTTCTCTCCTAATCTCTATCTCAGTTCATGAGCTCTTTGGGGTGTTTTTCCCCCTCCTCTGCTCAGCTATAGGAGAGAAAAATGAATGGTATTTTTGTGGATGCCTGGTGTTTGGCCACTGTGGAACCACTTTGGACACTTTGGCAGAAGACAGAATCTTTTTCTCCTGCAGAAGGATGCACTGAGATGCAGCAAAGTGACTTGGATGTATTCATCCAAATCATCTCAAGCAGAGCAGACATGGAAAATCCCACTTTCCAGCCCTCAGCAAATAATGCATTCCACAGACCCAACATCCCACCCTGTTTGCCAAGCACTGCATTTTTGTTTGCTCTCACTTTCAGTGAGAGGCTAAATAACCCCTAATTACAGATGAAATGAGAGCAACCATGGCTTCTTCAGCCATCAACACAGGGGAAACCAGCTGGAAAGGAAGAGGTGCTCGCAGCCATGTCAGGGATTCAGGCTGATGTTTCAAGCTGTCACTTTTCCAGTATCCCATGGCCAGGCCAGGGGATTGTGTTTGGCTGTGGATTTCTATGCCAGGAGGACAGGATGGTAAGACTGAAGCCTAAATAGGGAATATTGCCCCTACAAGCCCAAAAATGCATCTCCTGTTTGCTCTCTGATTTGCAATTTCTCTCCTGCTCTATGTGCCAGACATACCAGGCCCTGTGAATTTAAGCAGAGTCTTGTAAGAGGCTTCCTCCCAAGTGCTCCTGCCCCATGTGTAACCCACTTACTGCACTCAAGACTCATCACAGAAATGAGCCGTGGGGATCACTTTAAGTTCCATCTATGAACACAGAAGATGCTGCTCCTGTCTCTCTGCAAGAGCCTCTCTGGCAGATGACATGATCCTGAAAACTGATTTTATCAAGCTTAATATGCCACAATATTCCTGTGTGCTTGGCAGATGCACCTACAGTCATAAAAATTACTCAGTGAGGATTGAAAAGATTATCACTGAAGAGCAGAGACCAGCCTTAACTCTGCCCTGGGATACCCCAGGTGCCACCAGCCCAGGACTGAGCACTGCAGTTGTTCCCTACCAGGGCTCTCTGCCCTTCACCACCTAAAAATCCTAATCCCCCCCAGCCAGAGGGCAGGGAATGGTGTGGCACAGCCCTGCTCAGCCAGTTCTTATGCAGATGAATGATCCTATTTGATGTGATGACATAGCCAGCAGCTGAGGCCATCTCCCAGCTGCTTTAGGGGCAAAGGCAAGCCCTGAGCCTGACATGAAGCCCATGAGCCCATCTGAAGTGGGAGAGAGAAGGAAGCTGCCTAATGATCAACCCTGGGCTAGTAATTACTTAGAGCATTCATAATCATCCCCCCAACCCCTCCCCTGCATTAAACAGGAAATATGCAGCACGCAAAGAGCAGCAGGAGACTTGGCATGCCAGGGGTGAAACCTCAGCAGGACCAGCTGGGCTAGTGTGCAGGAATTGTGAGAGGGATTCAGGCCCAGGGATGGCCTCGGGTCCTAAAATATGAGTGCAAAGCCCTGCTGGGCTTTTGGTTTGTACCTAGGTACGTTTGCAAGGAAGCCTTCTTCCCCTCTGAAAGAGTGAGAGCAATGTGGCATGTGGAGGGTACCCGGGGTGAGAATCTCCATTTTTGCAATCCACAGGTGCAACACCCCAGCAAAGCTCAGACCTTAAAAGTTAGGAAGAAGCTGCCCAAATAGCAACCAACGTTGCTGCTCTTCCTGAGAAATTAAATCCCCACACAGAGAAGTTTCTTTTCATTTGGTCAAAACCTTCTCCTCTGATTCTAATCAAAGCCTCACACTCTGCCTTGCTTTCTCCCTGGCAGTAGTGGGGTCACTAGGGATATCTTGGCAGGAAATTTCTAAAGGAAATGTCTTTCAGAACAACTCTTTGTGGTGAGAATATATCTACCTCATCAAAATGTCTTGTTCCCCCTTTTATCTTTAAACAAAACCTGCCCAGATGTGCGCTGTGCATCTGCACCAGGCTGCACACGCTGCTGAGCCTGTGGCTCACAAGAGCCCCGGAGAGGAATCCAGGCATTTGCTACCCTCTGCTGTCCTTTTCCCGCTATCTCACCTCCCTCTGGCAGAGGCCACCGCTATTTTCCTCCCTCCGCTATGTCCCTGTGTCACTCGCCATATGGGCATCATCATCCTGCAAATCCTGC
This sequence comes from Pyrgilauda ruficollis, assembly GCF_017590135.1. Classification (NCBI taxonomy): domain Eukaryota; kingdom Metazoa; phylum Chordata; class Aves; order Passeriformes; family Passeridae; genus Pyrgilauda; species Pyrgilauda ruficollis. Next base: position 700,259 of record NW_024514432.1, read on the forward strand.
ACCTGAGTCTCTCCAGGTGCCTTCAGGCCGAGCCTCCTGTCCCCTCAGCCCTCTGCTCCCGCAGACCACCCAGACCCATGTCCCAGATATAATATCCAAAATACAGAGTAGCTGTGCTTCCCTTCACCCTCAGCCTGCTCTTTCACACTCTTCTTTCTGCTCCCCAGCTGGTCCTCCTGTTCCTTCCTCTACTTTTACGCTGCTTCTTCCTCTGCATTGCTCACAAATATTGAACAGCCCATGGGAGAGCTGGACTCTCCTGAGCACTGAAAGCCCTTCTCAGGTCTCAGAGAATAGCCTGGCACCACCAGGGTTAATCCTGCCTTTAACAGCTCTTAGTTTTCACAGGGTAAAACAAGCCAAGGGCTAATGCAAAATGCCCACCGATCCCAGATCCCTCGTTTCCAGCCCTGGAGCGGTGTAGAAACTACTATCAATTCTTATTTATACATGGAGTTAGCATAAGGAGGTAACTCACTTTGCTCCTTCAGAGGGAGGGAGGTTAATTCCTACTCAGGAGAACATGGGATGGTTTTTCCATGTACTTCCTGAGGCACTGGTTGTTCCCTTTGCAAGACAAGCACAAGAATAACAAACACTCTAAGGTGGTAAGAAAGTGAATCCGTATTCTTGGCATTTTCCTATGGATGAGCCAAGTTCAGTTTTGCATGTGAACTGGAATTCTGTATTTCAAGCAGGAATTTCTTGGCTATGTAGGAAGGGTATCCCTCCTCCTGCCACCACAGCACATGTTCAGTGACTGCTAAACTCATCTGAGAACTCACGAACAAATCCCTTAATGAGCTGATGATATTAAAATAAATGCAAAACCAGGGAATTTCAGAAATGTGGCACCTGCCTTAGATCATTTATATTTTTAGCCTGGTTTCCCCAGGAAATGAGATCCATTGAGTCATTCAGAGTCTGGCCTGGCTGCCTGCCTTCTTTGTAATAACTTCTGAACATGAGTTTCACTCTGATTTGATGAAGTGGAGATCTCAATGGTACTATCAAGTTTGAGCATGTTCAGTAAAAAAGGTGATCAGGGAGATCCCCATGGTTCAGCCCTCACCAGCCAGGAGGGATGCACAGCTCCACTCCACAAACCACAAGGAAATCTTCATTCTTTCTCCTGTTTGGTTTTATCCCAAATGGTTTCGGACCAGACTTGGTTTATTTATCCTACAACTATCAGGGGGAAAAAAATCTTAGATCCAGGGTGTAGTGGGATTAAAAAAAAAAAAAAAAAATTAAAAGAAACATTAAGGATTTGCTCATCGCATTGTTCACTAGGGTGAAGTTTTCTCCATGGGCACAGGCTGGAAACAAACACACTTCCCCAGCCCTGCCCTTTCCTTTGGCTTCAGCCAGGATGAGGCTGCTCTTGCTGTGTCTGCTCCCCACCCCTCCCAGCCATGGGGCTGGGAAGTGTAAGTTTTTAATGGATTTTCTCATTATTTCATCATTCTGAGAACACAGGGAGGGAGGGACATCTTAGCTTGGCAAGATTTTCCCCAAGAATAATTGCTGGTGCCTTCTGCTTTCTCTGAGCTGTTGTGTGCACTTTATTTCTGTTGGATCTTAAATGAAGTGGTGGGTGTTTTCATATTTCTCTTTTTTTCTTACCTTCTGCTGTTTTCTCATAGACATTTTTTTTTCACAAACCAGCAGAATGATCTGCACATATTTACCCTAAAAGCACTTCTCCCTCCCCGTACATCCCACCTCCAGAAACCCTGGTACAAGTGAGAAGGCGTTGTTAGCTTTACCCTTCCCAAGTTTCTGGCTGTCCGTATATTTAAACTTTTCACTTGTAGATCTCAATAGACAATCATAGGAATCTAAACTTCATTTCCAGGACAAACTGCAACATTGAGAAAACACACCCTTCTTAAAAGAGATTCCAATCCAACTAAGAGATTGCCTAAAGTATCCCAAGCTTTAATCCAAACTTCCTATTGGAAGCTGGTGATGTGCTTTTTAGGATGATCCAAGCTGGCAGGAAGTCCTCCCTAGTGTGTGGCCACACCTTAAACTTTGCTCAGCAACTTCTGTCCTTTCTTTCCTGGAGACTTCTGTAAATATAATTTCCCCTCAAAACCACCATTCCCTATTTTCTTCAATATAGTCTTCTTTTTCAGCCACCCCAGAGCCAGTTCTAGGTATCCTCCACAGATGGACACCCAGAGTTTTCCTCAAGTGCAAGGCAAATTCACCTTCAGTCTGGGTTTCTGGTTTTCCCTGCCTCTTGCTCTGCTCTGATTGCCACCAAAAAAAGCCTTAAATAGCACTCTCATACTTTTCCATCCCTCTGATCATCTCTCCTAACATACTCTCCTTCTAGGATGTTCCAGCTGTATTTCCTCTTCCCAGATTGCTCCGAGGGCCATATTTCCCAGAAAGGTCAGACCTGGTGAGTGTCAGCAAGGTGGGCAGGAAGATGAGGCTGCCCAGCTTATGAGGCATCACTAAGGTAACAGGGAGAAGCAGCAGATTCCTTGTTGCCATGGTGACCGGATGCTCCACACTGCCCAGCAGGCAGAATGCCCTGTGCTCCACATGTCTACCCATGGGACCCAAGGTGTTGGGGACCCTAGGGATGCTGACTCTGGTGCTTTGGAATTGCTCAGGTAAAAGATCAGTGTGGAGGTGTGTATAATCTACTCTGACTCCCTGGAAGACTGACTGGAGCCATGGAGAGGAACTAGAGTGAGGTGAGCACTCTGTGAGCTGGGCCTGAGCACTGGCCCTCTGCTTTCCCACGTGGGGATCCACTGTTCTTGCCTGGGGACCTCCCAGCCACTGTGCCTGCCTGCCAGCACCTTCCCATCTCCAGCTGGGGACACCAAGAGGTGAGACCCGCAGAGCTCTCCTGCTGGACTCCCCTTACCCACAGCTCCTCTCTCCTGGAGCTCTCTACATCCAGCCTGTGTCCAGGTGCTGGTGACAGGACCCTCCCCTCTCTGCCCACTCTGCCAATGACCTGGGCAGAGGATGTGGCTTCCCAGTCACAGCCAACATGAGCAGAGATGTCCCAGTCTGACTGGTCTCCACAGCTCTGCTTAACACAGACTCACTTCCTGACACTTATTTCAACATTTTCTCTCCTCTAAGCACATAAACAACCTCAAGTCTGCCTGTAGGATGGTCCCATGTGGGTCTGCATCCATCCGCATGCCACACAGGTTCCCAGCTTGCCCCAGTGAATTCCCAACCCTCCTCTCCCCTTGGCTCCAGGCCTGCTCTCTGCAATGCCTTGAAATTCCTCAGATGTGTCCCCAGCATTTGTCTCTCTCTCTCTGTCCTGGGCCATGCTTTCATCCACAAGGAAAGCAGCCTGGACTCACTGCCAAAATCCTGTTGGGCTGGAGGTGGCTGATCCCACCTGCTGCTGGCTGGGTGTCATGGATTGACACTGGCACAGTGCCAGTGCCCCCATGAGAGGTGTATTCCCCAAAATGGTTACTGTGAGATGTGACCCGGGAACAGAACAAAGGGAAAGGCAAGGCAGGGGGGTCCTGGCTCCTCTCAGCTGTGATGGGCTCTGTTCCCATGAGAAAAGAGAGGGGCAGGAGGGGAAACAGCCCCCAAGGAAGGAGCAGGTCTGTGGAGCAGGTAAGGGTCACATAAAGACTCTCATGAGACCCATCCCTTCAGCCACCACTGTACATTTTGTTTGTCCCCCCAGCCACTTCACAATAGCTGAAATATCCAGCAAGGGAGAAGAGGAACACCCTTCTCTCTAAATTATTTGTCCCAAATAGCTCTGACTACAACCACTTTTTTGCTAATAAAGATTGGCTTCTAATTGATCTCTGCAGCACTGGCTGCTCCAGACACAGTGGGATTTGGGAGTTAGTGGGAGACCCATATAGGTTAAATGAGGTGAGAGAAAGCAACATTCCCAGTCAGTCTTGCACTCAGTTTCCCTCCCATACCACTTTTTACGTACCACTGAAAAAGCAGCCCCAGGGAAGAGCTAAAGCCAGAGCATTTACTAGGGTCAATGTTCATAGGACAGGGCAAGAGCAAGCACAACCTCAAATATCTTCATTTTCAGAGACAGCTCTTGTCATGTGGGGACACAGGGCTTTGGAAAGGATTCCCACCTTCTTGACCTCCAGGACTGGTGTATATAGCTGGAATTTTGTGGAGCCCAGTGGCTGCCAGAGAGCCCAGAAGAGGGCAGCAATACCGTGCAGGAAGCTGGCACTTTTAACAGAAATTGGGTCCTTTTAGAGGACAGAGATTCTGGATCTAAAATGCAGCAGAAGGAGGGGTTTGTTATGCTTTTTAGCATAGAGTGAAACTCAGAGCAGCAGCATTGGCCTAGCTCCAGGCTTGTGCTCAGTAGTTTCAGGGCATGAAGCCGTCCCAAGAAATTTCACTTCTGGGATAGCAACTGTTTACTGAGGTTCAACCAAGAAACCAGTGCAGTTCATCCACAGCATCCTGGGCAGGAATGCTAGGAGCTGCCTGGAGCTGAGAGGAGGGAGAGGAGCTGAGTGTAAGTCTTGACCAGCCTTCCTTCACTGCCAAGGTGGTCAGGCACGTCACAGGCTGCCCAGAGAAGTGGTAGAATCAACATCCCTGGAACCATTCAAAAAACCTGCAGGTGTGGCACTAGTGGACATGGGTTTTGGTGGGCTTGGCAGTGCTGGGGGAACGGTGGACTTGATCTTGGAGGGCTGTTGCAACCTGAACAATTCTGTGCAGTGGAGGTGGAGTAGGGGATGAGTGTGTGGTTGTGTGAAGGCAGGACTGTGAGCCTTCAGGTGGGAGGTGCAAGGAAGGGGTTTACAGGAGGGCCTGTGGTCCCCTATAAAGCTCCACAGTTCTGCTGCTCCTCACAGCTCTTCAGTCTGTGCGGCTGCAGAAGGGGTTTAAGCATAACTTTGGCATCAGTAGGCTGAAGGTGTGGAAAAAGGGAGTGCCAGCTTCCAGGATCTCTGAATCAGGGACAGTGGAGACCTTGAAGAAAGGAGATTGGGGAAAAGGTGAGTCAGTTCTGGCTCTGTCCTCTAAATTTCTTTGCTGGGCTGGAGGTGAAGCCCCCAGAATAAATACGTGCATTTCCTGAGACACCGGGACAGAGAAGCACTGGGGCTCCCTCTCTGCTGTGCAGTCTGGATGTGCTCAACCTCCTCACTCACTCCTAGCTTCTCCCCTCTGCAAAATCCTGAAGAGGGCTGCATATATAGAGGGTGCTGGCACTGCCCAGGCTCCCCAGGGAATGGGCACAGCCCTGAGGCTGCCAGAGCTCCAGGAATGTTTGAACAGCACTGCCAGGGATGCCCAGGGTGGGATTGTTGGGGGGTCTGTGCAGGGCAAGGAGTTGCACTTGATGATCCTGTGGGTCCCTTCATACTCAGGGTATTCTGGTATTCTATGAAACCCCTTTGGAATGACCCTGCAGAGCTGCAGCCCAAACCACCACCATGCTAATGAGGCAGAGCTAATGCCCCTCTGCTGCCTTGAGGAGGCTGAGCCTGTGCCAGGGACCCAGCAGAGTGTCACGAGGCCAGCTTGGCACTGCGTGGCATGAGGAGGCAGTGGCAGCTGCTCCCAAACTCAGCTCAGCTTACAGGGAACAGATTTCTTCTGACTAATCCTGAGACAAGTGTAATTAGCAGGTCTGTGGCAGGGGCTGGGGGCTGGGGCAGGGGCTGTGGCTCTCGCCTGTCCCCAGCTGGGTGGGCTGGACTTGGAGTTCACAGATCACACAATATTCTGGGTTGGAAGGGATCCATAAGGATCATTGAGTCCAAGCTGATAGGGAAGGAGTGGGTGGTTCTCAATACAAGCTGGTTCACCCGTACAATCCAGGGATGAGCAAAAGCCTGGCAGTGAAATTCCCAATACCCAAGTCAGTCTCCTCCTGGAGGGTTCAAAGAACCGGGCCATGGAAGAGGTTTGAGCCAAGCAGGACTGGTGGCCTGGAAATGGGCAAATGTCCAGCATGGCTGAAACAAGCCCAGGTCTGGCACACTGGTCTGTGAATGTCCTAGAATTCCTGTCTAGGATTCATGAAAAACCTCTTTTGGTTCATCAGGTTTTGTGTGTTTCTGGTGCTTCCCTAAACCATGTGATAGTTTAAACCCCCCTGCCTTCCTGGGGCTGCCGTTCCCAATGAATGTGATAAACAAAGGCTGCTCCTGTTTGGGTTTAATTCAAAAGCCTGTTAAGCACCCACGTTACTTTCAGCGTCTGGGGTTGTTTGTGTCAACATAGGTTTAAATCCCTGGACTGGAATCTAAGAAAAAGACCAAGATCATTAGGAAAACCAAAGGGATTTTTGGTGTGGGGTGATAAGGCAGTAAGTGGCAGCAACACAACTACTTGCAATCATCTGCCCACGCTGCTGCTTAACCAGACTGAGATAACTAATTGATGCTTATGTTTGCAAGCAATCATCTTGAAAATATTCTAATTTATGTTAGATTCAGTCCTGCTGGATCCAAAAATGTCTTCTGTTAGAGCAATTCTGTGCATGTGTGTGCATGTAATAGAACCTTTCCAGAAGTAATTCAGGAGCGAAAGTTTCATCTTTCCTGTGTCCCACAACAAATGTCATTTAAAACAAACAAACAAACAACAACAACAAAAAGTAGTTTGGCCCAGAATTTATTTTATGCCTAAAATCCAACCAGAGCACTGTGATGAACTGAGTTGGGAAAAGGCAATGAGAAAATTTGACTGGCCAGAACGAAAGACAAACAAAATGTATGGGATAAATAGAAATACTAATTTCAAATGGGAAACACAAAACATTTCAGCACAAAGTAATCAGACCTGTCAGCTATATAGCTGGGGAGAGGTTTTTCTCTGAAAATGAAAACATTGTGAAATTTCTCAAATTTCTGGAGGTCACAGAGTCAGTCTTACACAGCCAGGGGGAAAGTGCCAAGTACAGCTGATGCCTAGTGTTCTGCAGAGGCCTGAATCCAGCTGAGTAAATTACTGAACTTACTCCTCAGTAAGTTCAGGATTTAGATGTTCTCCCCAAGATGCCAAACACCTTTCCTTTCATGTACCCCTTCCCTCATTCTCCTTTCCACCATCAGCAACTGTATACCCCAAAGTATGTCCTGGCTTTGTGTATGTGGGAATTGCTGTCCTGGTTGGAAAGGTGGAGGGACTCTGTCCTTAAATACTGCAGTTTTGCTTCCATGCAGATTTTAATTTTCAATTTTTTTTGCCTCCATGCTGTGGAATGGGTACTCCACAGATTCACATGACAGGCCAAGGGAGGACTGGCAGAGCAGAGCTGAATTGGACCCTCCCATTGCATGTTGGTTTCCATGGCAACTGCTCCTTTCTGTGCTCTCAAGAACTGCTCAAACTATCCTCCTGCACCATAGCCCCCCCCTTGCTGGGACTGCCCCCCTTGCTGGGAGTCTGAGGGGGCCAAAGGGCTGTAGTGCATGTCCTGAAGACACATGGGATGAGCCAGGGGTGGCACACAGGTGAGATGCTCCAGAGGAAAATCTACAGAGTGTCTTCAGCATTCTGGTATCAGTGGTGATGGACAGACGTTCCAGAGGGTGAGGCATTGAACCAATTTGGTCCAGTAGAAGGTGGCAGGGGGTGAAATGAGATGATCTTCAAGGCCCTTTCCAGCCCAAACCATTTTATGATTCTAAGGACAGGTTCTCTGTCACAGACAGCTCCTGCCAAAAGGTACCAGCAAAGTGGAAAACTCATTCCTGACCCTCCCCAGAGGAGAATGTCTCCTTGGCAGTGCTTTCATCCCTGAGCTGGAGACAGCAATCTTTGAAGAAATGAGATGTAGAAATTCTTGTGCAGACAATAAATCACAGAAGCGATTCACTTTGAACTCATCCAAAATATGAATACAGAGCTGCTCCACCATCCCAAGTGGACAGAGCTAATTGAAGGCTGATGGGCAAAGGGCTTCTTTGCCAGCACTGTCAGTAGGCAGTAATTAATTAAAAGTGTTCCTGGGTAATTTTGCATATCTTTTCTTTCAAGCTCAAAAGGACCATGAACGACTTAGTCTGCTCTTCCTCCTCCAAGGATACAGCACTTACTGTCATATGCAAAATGAAGGAGATAATTAATGCATTTTGCTCACTGCTGAGGAGTTCTCAGCTGGACACTGTGGGGTTTTTTGTATCGTGCCTTAAAAGATGACAAATTAGAGAGGTTCCTGCCTGAACCACTCCCTCCACAGAACTGTGGGGTCAAGTGTGTTCAGGTCAGGTCAGAAAAGGTTAAAGGGGCAGGGGTTATCAGTCCCAGAAATGGTGTTTTATAAATGACTGTTCACATACACTGAAAGACAAGTGAGTATATCAGCATAATTTATAGAATCATAGATTGATGGGTTAGATTGGGACTTAAAGTCAACTCCTCTGACAAGCTACTGGTTCTCAGAGAGCTTAAGCCCTCAGCAAACCCTCGGAGAAACCCCTTTAAGGTATCTACACCCACTGTCATCTGAGTTCAATAATTTAATTCTCATTGCATGATAATCTAATATCCAGCCAAAACCTTGGAACAGCCTGGTCTACTGGAAGGTGTCCTTGCCCATGCAGGAGGTTGGAACTAGATGGTTTTTAAGTGAAACCACCCGGAGCTCAAGTTGCTGACCTCACCATGAAGTGCCACAGTGGTTCTGTGCTTGGCATCATGTTCTGAGGCAGCTTTGCTGGACTTCATTGTCCTGGGTAGGAAGGTACTGGGTTTCTTTGCACAGTCCCTCTGGGGCTGTAATTAGGGGCTGTGATTATTTCAGCACTGTGGGGTTTGTTTTGCATTGCACAGACTTTGGGGGAGTCAGAGCAAGGATCTTGATGGGTCACTGAGGTGGCTGGAGGAAGAAGCCAAAGTCACCCACAGCCCTCCTGCTGCACTTTTGTGATTCCTGTAGTTAGTGCAGAGCAGGCAAAGCAGTCACAATTAAAACAATACCTATTCAAGATGAAATTATAATTACTGAGGTGTTTTTATGTATATTTGGCAAACACTGAGGAGCTGAGCAACCACCCTGAATCTCCTGGTGCAAAGGCTGTTCTCAACTATAGTTACGGCTCAATGCAATACAATTTTCATGTTTCTATTTTAGTTCTTTTCATTTAATGCCTCTTTTCTGCTTTTTGTTGTTTTTAGGATGAGTTGCATCCTGTTAGGCATGCTGTGAACTCTCTTACAGTGATTTCTCTCTAAATGTTGAGTAAAATGCTTTTGGCCAGATGAGAGAGGCAGAGACGCAGCTGGACTCTCCTGGCTGTTGTCCCTGAGCTGGGCTGTGTTTTGTGGTGCTCAGCAGGCCTTGAGTGACCACAATGGGTAGGTGGTGCCAGCAGCAGGTACCTTCTGCAGCACTCTTCATCCAGCCCATCAGTTTCCTCTGGCACATCTGACCCATCACATCTGATTCTCCTGGAAAAGAATTCCCACAAAGCAATGTCTCATTTAACACAGTCAAGGGAGATGGGTGCTCTTCTGTCAAGATCCTCAAGCCTTTCCCAGTAATACAGTCTACTCCTTTTTCCCCACCATGCTCTTGCCCTGGGCAGGCTGATGGTTTGATCACTGCACTTGTTTGCTTGTTTCTGCATTTGAAGCAGAGGTTTCTGTGGTCACACAAGGCAAAGGGACAACTTGGCTGGGTAATGTTGCTACAAGCTAGAGAATATCAGCATCACATCTGTTTCTTGGTGTTTGCTCTCACCTGGGTGTTTGCAATCACTTGATCATTCGATTGGCAGCTTCATGGGATTACCTTCCTCACTGAGAGGAATGTGTGGGTCCCACAGGCCTGGTGGTCATGGTTGTGTGATTCAGAGAATCCCAGAATATCCTGAGCTGGAAGCAACACACAGGATCATTGGGTCCAACTCCTGGCCCTGCCCAGACCCCCCAACAATCCCACCCTGGGCATCCCTGGCAGTGCTGTCCAAACCCTCCTGGAGCTCTGGCAGCCTCAGGGTCAAGACCATTCCCTGGGGAGCCTGGGCAGTGCCAGCACCTCTGGGGGAAGAACTTTTGAGATCCATCCCAATTACCCTGGCCCAGCTCCAGCTGTTCCCTGTGTCCTGTACCTGTCCCAGAGCAGAGATCAGAGCTGCCCTTGGGGAGGAGCTGCAGACCCCAGTGAGTCTCCCCTCAGTCTCCTCTTCCACAGCTGAATAAGTCAAATTACTTCAGCTGCTCCTTGTGTGGCCCCTCCAGACCCTTCCCCATCTTCACAGTCCTCCTCTGGACAATTTTTAATAGCTTTATATCATTAAATGCAAAATATCCTTATATTCATATCCATGACTCCTGTCTAGGGAATGGGAATGTTGGCTCTGAAGGGTAACAAGTGCAAGTGTGGGTCTTAGAGCAGCAAGTGCAGTTCCAGTCTCCTGAGAGCAGTCAGCAGTGTCTCACCCTGGTTGACACAGTCACAGGCTCACATCTAGCAGAGTCTCCAAAAATATTCCACTGGGAAGCGATTTTGGTCTTTTGGCATGGTTTGGCCCCCTGGGAAGTATCAAGTTGAAATGCAGCACTATAATTAACAACTGACAGCTTAAATAATGAGAGGGAGCTGGGAGGCTGGGAACACATCCTCTCTCCCAACAGAGCTGTGGGGGTGGGCAGGCAAGGCAAACACTGCCGGGAGGAATTACTGCCTGGGAGGGGGGATGTCAAACAGCTGTCAGCACGGGTTCTGATCCAGGCAGGGAACTGTCGGGAGCAACAGTCACTTTGGCACATGGGGCTGCTGTAGGAACACGGTCAGTTCAGCATGGAGGAGACTGTCAGGAGGAACACAGTCAGTGTGGCACAGAAGGTCTATTGGGAGCACAATCAGTTCAGCACAGAGATCTTTTTACTTGTGTTTTTCCATTCCACAGAACAGTGTGTACTGGGATGGAGTGACACTTTTGTCCCTATCTTTCGGGAAGGTAAGAAGGACTCTCAGTGGAAGCAGCTGAGTTGTAATGTTTCCTATTGCCGACCAGTGACACAAGTTTGACTCCACTTCCCCAGTGACCCTGTGGCAGGAAACAAACCTGTTGTGGTTGAGCTGCAGCCAGGACACTGCTGCTGCACCAGCAGCAGATGGGGAATATGTTGGCCAGAGTCCTCTTGAGCTTCTCTTCCCCTTCCCACCTGAGATATAACTGAGATAACCTGAGATATAATTGCTGCTGAAAGGGCAGCAATTCAGACTACAAGGTGTTGTCATCAGTTAAAGGCTTTTCTATGTGTGTGATGGTCAGGCTGGTGTCCACATCAATGTCTTCCATTCCTCTTCCTCCCCCCCACCACTTCCATGACCACCAGTAGATGCATCTCTGTTTCCTTCAGCCAGTCCCATGAGGAAAGGGAGAAAGCTGTGGCTGAGCCAAATGGTTGTATTTCACTGGGAAATAAACAGATGGAACAGACAGATGGGAGAACAAAGCTATATATATTTATTTTTTTTTATTGCACAGATATTTAATAACCAATAAGATGGGTCCTGGACCACAAAAATCTCGGGCATGTGTTGCCATGGCAATGTGCACACAATTCCAATGAGATGCAGGAAAGAAATCTTTTGTGTTGTTAGGAAGCCCTCTAAAATAAAAATAAATGAGATTTAAATGAGTGATTACAGCTGCCTCAAGGAACACCTGCTAAAAGCTTTGGGTCAGACCATTTACCAGACTATGGTGGTTATTTTTTGGGTTTTGGGGTTTTTTTAATGCAGCAGTGGCAGTGTCCTTTGGAGCCAAAGCTGAGGGGCAGGAGGAGGAAAGAGTTGTCATTAGTTATTCAGGTATCAGCCTGGGGACACTGAAGTCTGCTCAGGTCAAAGTGGGTTAAAATTTCAGGGCTTAAATGGCATAAAAATAGCAGATTTATAAAGATATGAGCCACTGCCTCCCCTGTGTTGGCCTGACATTGAGCTGATAGCTGCAAGTGGTAAAATGGTGAATTTAGTTCTCTCTGAATTTTTCATAACTGAAGCCCTGGAAGAATACAATGGGTTGGATGATTATGTTTGTAAGGCTGCAACATTGGGGCTTGTTGGAGCTTTCATGTATTGCCAACTCTCCCTGTGAGAACAGGATAGAAATATTCAGTTTCACTATTTAATGGTTGTGGTGATATCACAGAATCATCCAGGTTGGAAAAGACGTCCAAGATCATTGAGTCCAACCTGTACCCAATCCCCACCTTGGCACCCAGACCAGAGCACTGAAGGACATGTCCAGTCCTTCCTTGAACACCTCTGGGGATGGAGACTTCACTACCTCCCTGGGCAGCCCCTGCGAAGCCTGACCACCCTTTCCATGAAGAAATCCCTCCTGGTGTCCAACCTGAACTTTCCCTGGCACAGCTTAAGACTAAGTCCTTTCATCCATCTCAGTCTGTCATCTCCTGTATCTGGGCTTGCTGGACTCTCCACAAATACATTCCCCACGTGGCCAAATCTCTCTTTGTTTTTCCCTGGATTTTCACATCCCATCAGTCCTCACAGAAACAGTTCTTGATCTCTTCCCTGAAAAACTTGTTCTGCATATGCCACCGATGAACCACTGTCACAAAGTCTTTGCTTACTCGAGTGGCTTTCCAGAGTGGGATGGTATTCTGTGTTCAGGGTCAGTACAGTTTCTTCATTACTGAGCATTACCCTGAGTCCTAAAAGCAGTCTTCTGAACCTGCCTTTAGGTTCTGGCTGTGGTAACATCTAAGATGCCTCAAGAGGTTCTCTGAGTCTCTTACACTAGTGCTGTGATGGAGCTGACAGGGAGCTTTCACACAAATTAGTTGCTTCTGTTGTAGGAAGGACTGGGACAAAATGCACATCAACTGTGACAAAACCCACGTCACAGAATCACAGAATCATTAGGGCTGAAAGGGACCTTCCACACCAACCTCTTGCCCAGGCAGGGTCATCTGGAGCAGGTGACACAGGAACTTGTCCAGGGGGGTTCAGAATGTCTCCAGAGAGGGAGACTCCACACCCTCCCTAGGCAGCTGTTCCAGGGCTCTGCCAGCCACCATGGAAAGAAGTTCTTCCTCATGTTGAGGTGGAACTTGTGTTTTAGTTTATGGCCATTGCTCCTTTTCCTGGTGCTGGGCACCACCAAAAAGAGTCTGGAACCATCCTCTGGACATCACTCAGGAGCTTTTGAGCAGTGCCAGCCCTTTCTGGTCAAGGAAGGGAACTCTTCAGGAACCACAAACCATCTGCTGTCCTTAAAACTGGCATTTGCTCACTGGGAAGTGGATTGGCACCTGCCTGGGATCAGATCCCTGAGCACTGAACCTTTTGGTGTTGCCATGTGGGAGTACCAGGAGTACCTGCCTCTGCCTGCCCTGACTGGAATTTGAAACCAAGGAGGCTGGTGTAGTTTTTATCCCTATTCTTTTTCCCTGCACGTGGTGGGAAGCAGGACACAGTTCCCAAGGTATGGATTAGACATGCCACACCTCCCTAGGGGACAGGGGGAGGCAGGCAGCAGCCTGGCTGTGGGGATGCAGGCAGAGAAGTGATGTTTATTCAGAGCAAGGAACCAAGCTCTGTGTGGGAAGGAAGCTGTGAAGTGTGATGCTTTGGGTGGATGAATCCTAGGCAGACTTTCTTAGAATAGACCAATTGGAGGTGATGGGAAATTAAAACCATGGATATGGGTCTGCCCAACACTCCCAGCAGGGCTGCCAGGGCTGGGTGTGCATGATGCACACGAGTGGTGGGGCTGGGCCATTTAGCAGGGTCTCCTCTCCTGCTTGGTGCCTCAGTGGGGCCCTTCCATCACTCCTGTGCCCTGCAGACACTCATCCACACACAGCTACTCCCAGACCCTCTGGGAGCCAAAGGGTTGTCTGAGCTTCAGCAAACCAGCTGCTGGGAAGTTTCACACTCTGCTGATCTGCTCTGTGGCTGCTTTCATGAGGGAAAAAGGGAACTGTTGGCTTTGTGAACATATGGCTGCTGGATGAAAGCCCACACTAACTCCCCAGTGGAAGCCACCCATTGAGCCATTCCTTTCACTTTTCCAAGACTGTAGAACACCTTTGTTGCAGAAGAAGTAGGTTTGTGTCACTGCACCCAGGACTCCTACAGATTTCCAAGCAACAGGAAAATCTGTTAGATAAATGACCAGACCTTTTTTTGCAGGAATTTTCTTCCTGGGAAACCCAGCACACTGAAGGAAGTGCCAGGTATGGGTACAGAAAAGTAGGACCTTTTACTCTAGAAAGCAGACTGGAATCATCTTAAATATGGTAAAAAAATTTATGATCTCACTGCAGGAACCTAACAGCATCATGCAGAGCTGGGGGTCTCTCATCCACATAGCTTTTTCCAGTCCAGAACCAGCCTGCTTCCCTGTACAAAAAAAATCATCAACAGCAGGCCCTCCAGGATTTCTCTGGGTCTGGGGCTCACAGCTTGCAGGCTGAGAGAGTTGGGGTAATTCAGGCTGCTCTGGAGAGGCCTTAGAGCCCCTTCCAGTACCCAGAGGGGCTCCAGGAGTGCTGGAGAGGGACTTTGGACAAGGGTCTGGAGCTACAGAACAAAGGAAAATGGCCTTAAGCTGAAGGAGGGTAGGTTTAGATTGGCTATTTGGAAGCAATTCTTTACTATAAGAGAGCTGAGGCCCTGGCACAGATTGCCCAAAGAAGCTGTGGCTGCCCCTGAATCCCTGGAAATGTCCAAGGCCGGGTTGGATGGGGCTTGGAGAAAATTGGGATAGTGGAAGGTGTCTCTGACCATGGCTGGAGGTGAAATGGGATGATCTATAAGATCCCTTCCAACCCAAACCATTCTATGATAGTGTTTTCTCACAAAATTTCATGTTACAGGCTCCTTTGGAAATCTGAAATAATTGCTCTGAGAAATTTCTTTAAAAGCTGACTTGCCCAAATGAACTAGCAACAGCTGGAATCTGAGAGTTCCGTCGTGCTCTTTGCTTCACAGACTGCAAGGACCAGTGTTTAATGCACAACATGATATTATCACTCATTTATCTTAATAAAGAAAATTATCAAAAAAACAGAGGAGAGGAAGGAAGGAGAGGGAGAGGGCTCATGACTGTTGGCAGCAAATTTTAATTTGAGCTTGGCAGATGAGAAGAGTTATTCAAGGAAATCTTGTCAATGCCTGCCCTTCGCCAACCAAGGTGAGCAGACAGGTGTGGAAATTGCCTCTTCTTCCCCATGGCAGGGCTGAGCAGCACATAGAGATAAGAACGGGCAGACAGGGTCCAGCTCAGGGGTTTGGGGCTCAGCACTGCCTGTGGCACTGCTGCTCACTGAAGCACATGAGTAACAGGGCAGAGATGGATGGCCCAGCTCTGCTTGTACAAGTTCCTTCAGCAGGAAAAGAAGATCAGGGATTGTTTTACAGCTGAAAAGTGCTGGTGAGGAGATCTTAGTGAGGGCCTCTCACCCCACATGGCTTGGGTTCCACAAACAAACAAGGGTACTGAAGGGTGCAAAAATACTGACATATATCCCTGTCACACCTGCTAATTCATCATCTCTTTTCAGTTCCATCTTTCTAGTTCTTCAAGAGTGAAGCACAAGTGGTATTTACCTCTTCTAGGCCGGGGCCCTTTATGTGTGGCAGTGTGGAGAAAGACGAAGATCTGGGTGCTGTCCCCAGGCTCTGTGACGTCTCATCCCTGCTCTCAAAGGACCCATCACCTGGGGGCACATCCCAGTGATCCCTGATACTGCTCCATGCTCTGTGTCCAGAGGCTGAGCTCCAGGGCCCACTGAAGGCTGGGAGGCCTCCACAGCCACTGAACAGCTCAAGAGAGGGCTTTGGCTCCAGGCACAGCTCAGCTTCAGCTCCTGCTCCCTGGCATCTCTTGCAGATGCCTGGCTCTTACAGCACGGAGTCATTCCCCTGGGGCCAGGTGGGTACAGCACAGGAACAAGTTTCTTTTCTGCTGCCAGTGCTGGCTCTGTGGGTAAAAGAAGCATGGACGTGGGCTGGCATTGCTTTTATGCACTCCCACATATGTCTTCCTGCACAGCAGAATAATGCTGCAGAATAATGATCAGGCTCTTCTACGGAGGTCTGAAATGCCTCCTGGGCTCTTCTGCCACGTGGAGGAAGCTGTGTGTCTGCCCAGCCCCTGTGTGTCCCACCTTGCCTTGTTCCTGAGCCCCTGCATGACTGTGGAGTGACCCAGGGAGGTGGTGAGGGCAGAGTGTGTTAACCATGAGCATGAGCTACAGGTCTCTGCTGTCCAGAGGGGATGAGAGAGCTGAGCCTGCTTCCCAAAGCCTCAGAGCATCCCTATTCCCCCCACACACCACTCTGTGACACAGAGTGCAAGTATCCTTCTGCTCCCTCCACAGAGTCACCCAAGACAGGCAGGGAAGGTCCCAGTCTGGCTCCTGGGGGGAACAGGGAGAATGTTGGAACTGTAAATAGAAAGTAATTTCCATCTCAATGCTCCTGCTTCAGGCTGGGCCTGGGTGTGTGGGTGCAGACCAGCCCCTCTCTGCCTCTCCATACTTTATGCTACTTCTCCACAGAATTTTCCTGTCATTACATCTGTCCTGTGTCACCTCCCTATCTGCCCACCACTGTCTCTATTGCTTTATTCTCCTGAACTATCTCTAAATGGGGCTTGAGTTGTTCCTGCAGGATTTTAAGGAGGCAGCAAGCAGAGCCCAGCACACCAGTCCAAAGCAGAGCTTCTCACCCTTCGCTTGTGGTGTCCTGCTCCTCAGGGCTGGGAACCGGACAGCTGCTGTGCTGAGCCCTTTGGGGCTCCCCAAGCCCACGGGGGCTCCCAGCTCACAATGGAAATGAGACCAGTTCATAACTCTGTCACCTCGTGTGACACTGATTTTTCACCAACCTCTCAGAATTCAGTTTCTCTTATCTTAGTGTCTTAGGTTAGAAATGCAAGATGTGGCTGGGGGTGTGTATTCCATTACCATCTGTTAGAAGTGGGGCAGTTGTCTTCTGTTGGAACCCAGGACATCTCTCTGGATGCCCTGGATGGCCCAAAGCTCTGGCAGGGGGTCAGAGACCCTGATAGGAAGCCAAAGACACCTGGAAATTTGATCTCAACCCATGGAGCAAATTACCAACTTTGTATGAAGAATTACAGGTCATAAAAGTTTAAGTAGCACAGCAGGGTTGTTTTGTACTAGTGGATTTTTATTTATTTGTTATTTTATTTTTTTTTTTCCTAATAAAGAACTGTTATTCCTACTCCCATATCTTTGCCTGAGAGCCTTTTAATTTCAAAATTATAATTATTCGGAGAGAGGGGGGTTTACATTTTCCATTTCAAAGGAGGCTCCTGCCTTCCTTAGCAGACACCTGGCTTTTCAAATCAAGACACTTAGGAAAAGTGCCTCCAGTGACCCAGTGATCCCTGCTGCTCAATGCCATGTCCTTGAATTCAGGGATCTGAATTCAAGGATCCTTGAACTCAGGGAGGCTCCATTCATCACAGGCAGGGATAGACAGGAGAGCCTCCAAGACCATGTATCTGTTCAGCCCTTCCTGTCTGTCTACCTGCTGCTAAGGCAGAGGACTGTGAGCTCTCCTACTGGAAAAACAGAGGGAGAAGGGGGAGAATTGCCAAGTGCAACATGGCAGAACAGGAGGCTGATAGAGGCTGTGCCAACAGCAATGTCCATCACTCCTTCTGCACCAGGCAGGCTAAGAAAGGAACTGGATCCTGGCAGCTGAGATGGTGGCAGAAGTGTCTCCTCCTGCCAGGGAACAGAGCTCAAGCATGGGGCAGCAGCAACCCACATGGGCTGGTGGGTTCCTGTCTGTGTCCCTGTGCAGGCTATTTCCGCTTCCTCCAAGGTACAGCCCAAGGGACAGCAGTTCACAGCGCCCAGCTTCCCTGTGCTCCCTTATCTTGCTGAGTGTGCTCTTCCTGCTGAATTTTCACTGCATGTCAGGGATCCAGGGCTCCATCACTCACTAGTCCAGCCCTCCATAACACTGCCATGATGTTTGTGCCCCAGGAGGGGAGGAGAGAGGTCTCTTGCCCAAAGATCCTGAGTGCAAAGGGGGAGGAGAGGCTGCAGCACATCAAGGAGTTTCATGGAATCATGGGATGGTTTGCATAGGAAAGGACCTGAAAAACCATCCAGTTCCAGCCCCTGCCATGGGAAGGGTCACCTTCCACTAGACCAGGTTGCTTTAGGCCCTGTCCAACCCAGCCTTGTTTCAGAAAGACTTTTATCAAAACTCTGACTTGCTCAGGGTCCTCTCTACATGCAGCTGGCATTGAGCCCACAGAAGAAGAGCCAGGACTGGTCACCAGCTGACAGAAGAATCCCCAGACCAAGCTTTCCTGGCTTATCTGGCTCTTTGGGGCAAAAAGCCCAGCGTGGGCCAGCACCACTGCAGGAGGTTTGGAACAGGGCTCACAATCAGAGAGCTCTGCAAGAGCAAACATTCCACTCAAGCAGCTGCCCACTTCTGAGCTCCCTTTGGCATAAATTTCTGTAGGAGAAGGCTTTGATGAAGGTCAAAAAGTATCAGAAAGCTGGAGGAGAAATGTGTGTGCGGTGGCCAACACCTTGCTCCACCTTCTGCTGTCTCCTCAGCTCTGGCGTGTGCTGGCAGCACAACCCATCTCCAAACACCGCCTCCAGTGCAGGAGACAGCAGAGGAGGAAACATGGAGGTGACATAAAAAACAGCATTTGCTTTCTTGGCCATCTGTCACAGTGTTGCAGCCGCCTTCCCAAATGCATCCCAGCTCAGCACCAGCTGGGAAAAACACGGAGTTATTTTGGTTCAGCAGCATCCAGCAGGAGCAGATCCCACAGAGCACAGGGCTGTTCAGTGTTGCACTGGGATCACTGGCTTCATCAATGGGACACAGGATGCAGGTGCCCCATGCAGCCCAAGCCACCCAGGGGTTCAGTCACTGCTGCAGTAGCCACCAGCAGGAGTTTGACTCCATGATCTTTGGGGGTCTCTTCCAACTCAGCTAATTTTGTGATTCTGAGATCTTTACTGTTCTATGTCCAGCACCTGCAGCTGCAGGGCTCCTCCTCTGCCTCACCGACCATTGTGGTGGATAGTTGGTTTGTTTGAAGGTTTGACCATGGTCTGGGTGCTGTGGGCAGGGACATACTGGGCGCTGCCAGAGAAGGATCCCTTGTTCTCACTTATCTCCCCTGTGATGGAACTGGCAACAAGTGGATGCTCTCTGTGAGTCAGGGCAGGGAGCAGATCCAGACAGCTGGGGACAAAAACCCCCTCACTATCCAGCCAGATCAGCTCCCTGATCTGCCTCACTGATGGACACAGGAGAGGGGATGGGAGAAGGAAACCCACTACCCACTCTCTGCACCAGTGTGGGATCATGCTTCACAGAATCATTCAGGTTGGAAAGATCCTCTAAAACCAGTGAGTCCCACCATTAACCCAGCACTGCCAGATCCACCCCTAAACTGTATTCCCAAGTGCCACATCCACATATTTTGTGAATGCTTCAAGGACAGGGATTCTACCACTGCCCTGGGCAGCCTGTGCCAGGGCTAGACAACCCTTTTGGTGAAGAAATTTTCCCTAATATCCAACCTAAAAGTCCCTGGCACCACTTGAAGTTGTTTCTACTTGTCTTGTTCTTTGTTCCCTGGGAGCACAGCCTGATCCCCACATGGCTGCACCCTCTTGTCGTGGAGTTGTGCAGAGCCAGAAGGACCCTCTGAGCCTCCTTTTCTCCAGGCTGAGCCCCCCAGCTCCCTCAGCCACTCCTGTGGCTCCAGACCCTTCCCCAGCTCAGTTCCCTTCCCCAGACACACTCCAGCCCCTCAATATCTGTATTGTCACAAGGTGCCCAGAACTGACTGCAGCATTCAGGTTGCCTCAGCAATGCCCAGTTCAGAAGGATCACTCCAGGGGATCACTGGGATTCCAGCTGGCTGAGCCCACAGTCAGTGCAGGCAATGATGCAGCTGAGTGGGTCTTTGCCCCGGGGACTGTGGCACACTCAGAGCCTGGCAGGTTCTGCAGACACAGCTTGAGGTGCTGAGAGCCACTTTCACCCCAGCACAGCACAAAGAGCTCCCTGTGTGAGCCCTGCACCTCTGCCAGAGCTCCCTGGCCTTTGGGAGATGTTTCCCTCCAGCCCTGCTCTGGGCACTCTTTCCACACCGCCTTCACATTTTCCTGGTCACAAGGCAGCATCCCTGGAGCAGACACAGCAAGGGCTGGCAGAGTTTTGACACATTTCAGGAGGAGCATTAATAGTACAGAACTGGAGGCTGTTCTGTTGGAGGCCTTTGGCACCTTCCATAGTCATTTCCCAGGCAATTCATTACACGGCTGAAATTATTCCTCAGGGAATGAGACAGGTAATTTTTTTCTGTTGAGTTTGGAAAAACTTGCAGGAGACCCACACAAAACAATCTGTGACAAAAAAGGCTTAGAATTAGTTCCTCTGGGATATTTTTAAGTGGAATCATCTCCTTGAAGTTGTCTGGATTCACAGGAAGACTGTCCCAGGGACAAAGGGAGCAAATTTGAAGGAAAATGGGGAAAAAAAACCCATGAGGTTGGGGGAAGAAGAGCATTTTGACATAAACAAAGTGACAAGGGCCAATTCTGTAATAGAAGTTATTTCCTTGTCACAGTGCAATGAATGGGGACTAAAAGAAGGGAGAGAAAGCCTGAGAAATGGCAACACCATGAGGCAGCTGAACTATGGCAAAGCAAGCCAAGTTTTATCACGAGAATTTAATGTTTTGTCTCTTTCTGTTTATTTCCCAAGCTCTAAAATAATCCATCAGCAGGAAACCAATGCCACATCCTCCCACCATCTCTGCATTGTCATCCAAATTCAAAGTGGGAGTGAGATTTCCCAGATCCAGTGATCTCAGCAGTGAGCTGAGCTACACTGAAGACAGCTTTGAGTAAGGAAGCAACAGGTCTCATGGAAGGTGCTTTGGGCAAGGCATTTTTGACTTGATTTGTGCCATGCCGCCTGTGCTTCCCAAAAGTACCTCATCGCACCCAGAAAAGAAGAGTGAGGGAGAAGCTGCCAGAATTCAAAGGGCTTCTGCACAAGGACTGTTTGATGGTTTGGGCAAAGGAGACCAGAATTACAAAATCACAAAATCACAGACTGTGCAAGGTTGGAAGGGACCACAGGGGGTTCATCTGCTCCAGGATGTGTAATATGTTTGCACACCCCTACACTGGGAGGAGAGGTGTGAGAAATGCAAGACAAGATGAGAGACAGGATGAGAGTTTGAAATAAGCCCAGAAAAACAGAGAAATAGCCCAGAAATGTGCCTGAATTAGCCCTGGAATGGGGTTCACTAGGAGCAAAGGCAGAGCTCTGCAAACCTGCCATTGTTATCAGTTCCATGAATTGTGGGTGAAGAACAGCAAGCCAGGCACAGGAATGGTCCTGGGGTTTTAGTGGATCCAATCTCAAGGAGAACTCTTCTAAAGCTATTTCTTGGGGAGCTTGAGGAATAGCTTTTACCAAGTTATAGCCTTTCCCTCCTCTTCCCTACAGCAGGCAGGAAGCCTGAGACATTTAAATTAACTGTGCACATGGCAAATTCCTAAGCAGCCAGAGGTTCCTGTTTCTTGTGCCAGAAGTGATGCCTGGGGGCTGCTTGGTGAACCAGGGAATAACCTGAGCAACGTGGAAATCATGTTTAGTATTAGTTTACTATGTTGGGTTTTTTTCAGGTTCCCTAATCTGGGTCACAGCATTGCTCCCCTTTGTGTGGGATTGCCAGGTTGGCAGCAAGGATGCAGGAAGCTGGGGATGCTCTAAGCTGTTCTTGCCATGAGCTTTAGCAGATAAAAGCCCAGTCTAAACCATCCCCTCCTCCAGAAATGTCCATAACTGTGGGGTTCAGCTGGGCATTTCCCTCACAGTGTGGAGGGCAGTGCTGATGCTGAGCTTTGGCAGCACTGCTCTTCTATTCTTTCATCTCACAAGGCCTTCACATGAGGAGGGAGCTATAAAAAGGGCCTTTGGCCCACTGCATCCAGTGGGCAGCTGAGTTTCTTTGTGTCTTGGTGCCAAGTGTTTTTCGCCTTCTGTCTGTTAAAGGGTAACCCAGTAAATACCTGGCAGAAAATAACTGGAGCCATTAGTCACCCCAAAACCCTGAAATAAGGCACCTGCAGGCAGAGCCTGAGCCTTTTACAGTCACTGTACCTGTGGAAATTCCTATGCACATGAGATTCTTACTAACTTCTCCATCCCATCAGCCTTTGCTGAGCCAAGGAGAAGGAGCCTGGGTTCCAGAAATCAAAGAATCATCCAGGTTGGAAGAGACCTCTAAAGTCACTGAGTCCAACCTGTAACCAATCCCCACCTTGTTACCCAGACCAGAGCCCTGAGTGTCACGTCCAGGCCTTCCTGGGACACCTCCAGGGATGGGAACTCTACCACCTCCCTGGACAGCCCCTTCCAAGGCCTGACCACCTTTTCCATGAAGGAATTCTTCCTAATGTCCTACTTAAACCTCCCTTGGAGGCCACTTCCTCGTGTTCTGTTGCTCCCTGGGAGCAGAGCCTGACCCCCACCTGGTAGTACCCTCCTATCATGGAATTGTTGATTAGACAAATTTCTGGGGGGTTCCCTCTGAGCCTCCTTTTCTCCAGGCTGAGCCCCACTCCCTAGCCCCCTCCCCACCCTCCCCCCAGCTCCCTCAGCTGCTCCTGGGGCTCCAGCCCCTTCCAAGGTCTGTTCCCTTCCAGCCCCTCAATGTCTCTCTCACCATGAGGGGCCCAGAACTGAACACAGAACTTGAGGTGTGACCTCAGCAGTGCCCGGCACAGGGGAACACTCAGCAGGACCCTGGTCCTGCTGCCACACTATTTTTGATACAAACAATTTTGTTGTGGGTCATCCAGCCATGCTGGAGAATTCAGCTCCAGAGCAAAGTGCTCTGAAATCAGCACCTCAAACACATGAGGATGAGTGGGCAGAGCCACCTCTACCTCTGTGAATTGTGGTCAGTGGAGGGGAGTGCTTTGAAATTGCTTTGCAACCCAAAGGAAAAATCAGATGTCAGTTCTTGACTTGAAAATAGAATTATGTAGGGCTCCCTGCCATGGCAGAGCTGCCTTCTTTCTTTTTCCTTCCCAGTCATGTGGGAAGCACATAAAACTAGAAACTGTTTTAACCCCAAATCAAAAGAAATATCCCTAGTGATGCAGCCCAGGCAGAAGGAGGTGTGGAAAAAAAGCCATGACCTACAGGAATGTAAATGTAATCAGTGTTCCCCTTCTGCACCTTTGCCCAGCCCAGGGATCATCACATTTCTGTACAGATTTTTCATCTCCTCGTTCCTTGTTTCCCCAGGAACTTTATAAACTAAGTAATGAAATGCAGCCACCTGGCACACAGCACTCTGCCAAGAGAGAAGGGAGAAGGGAAACTTGAGCCAAGGATGCAGAGCAAGTCCAGCATTTTTCTAGGCATGATCTTGCAAGCGCTGCAATGAAAAGAACATCATGATGTTTTTCCTACCTTTGTAGCCTCCCTGAGCCATTCCTGGCCACTGGGAATTGCCATCTGTACCAGAGACCAAGGCTGTGCTCCATGAAACTGATGTGGAGTCTCAAAGGGACTGGCTAGAAAAATTGTGTGCACCTGGGCAAAGCAACCTATTTCCTGAAGCTCCTCAGCCAGAAAGTGCTTCCCTTTGTCTAATCAACATTTGTGGTGGAGATGTTCAGTTTCATTCATGTGAAAGGGAGCTCCAGCAGAGCCAGAAGGCTCAGGTTATGGCAGGGAGATCAACGAAAATTAGGGAAAATATTGGAGACTAGGGAAAATTTCTCCATGGAAACAGTTGCCAAGCACTGGAACAGGTTACCCAAGGCAGTGGTGGAGTCACTCTGTCTGAAGGTGTCCAGAAAACATGTGGATGAGGTACTTGAGGACATGGTTTATTGATGAACATAATGGTGGTGCTGGTAGATGGTTGGACTTGGTGATCTTGGAGCTCTCTCCAGCCTGAACAATTCTGTGATTCTGTACTAAATCTGTGGGTTGCTACCAGAAATCATTGCCAAGGCTGAGCTAGAAGTGTCACTGCCACCTCCAACTTGCAGCCTAGTGGTTTCCATCAGTCCAGGGCAGCTCTGACCTTGAACCCAGAGCTTCTGGAAGACCCCCCAGCTGAGCAGAGGGAGCAGCACAGGAAGGAGTAGAGAGGAGCAGCTGGTTCAGCTCTGACTGCTCACAGCCAGACTTTGAGATCAGTCAGCTGCCTGCACACTGTGGTCATGATTGCGGCAAGTGGAAATTAAATCCCTTGTCCTTTCCAGCTGTGACCCTCTGGCTTGCTGCAGGTGTCCACAGGTATGTCTGTCACACGGGAGTGTTAGCATGTCCTGCCGGGGCTGTGAGATTCAGTGGCCCGTGTGCTCCCTGGTTTGTGAAATGCAGGATGAGGCAGGATGAGCCTTGCTGTGGCCATGAGTCAATAACCTCCCTGGCTTCAGCCTGAGGGGTTTGAGGCCTTTAACATCTCTCTGGAGCTGAGGAGCTGGGCCCTGCAGAGCATGGCAGAGCAGTGGGGAGCAGCACTCTGCTTCCAGGCTGGTCCTCGTAGCAGCTGGCAGAGCACACACCAAGCCGCATGAATGGCTGCTCTGGGAATTCATTGCAACCAATTAGTCTGATTTTCAATTATCTGAGAGAAAGAACTTAGCTTATTAAAGTCTAATTACATTTTGACTGGTTCTTCATCTGTCTTGTCCTATTAAACCTGCATTTGGGGATGCAAGCAGGAGGGGAGCACTCACAGCTGCCTGGAAACCTGTAAGATGGGAATACTTGTGGGGCTTGCCAAAAAGGATGACTCTGGATTTAACTCTGCATGTGTGACAGCTTGAGCCATGCCAGAGCAGAGAGTCAGCATCCAGCACCAGTCAGGCAGCTGCCACTGGAAAGGAACAGTGCCCTGGGCTTACTTCATGCACACCTTGTTTTCCTGGAAGATGCACAAACACCTGAGTCCACCCTCACATGCATGTGTACTAGCTTCCAAAATCAACACACACTAAGGCAACAAAACCGTTGCTCTTTCATGGAGAACCAGAGTTGTCTGACTCTGCAATTCCAGCCCCTTTTCCAGAAAGGCCACTCCAGTTGCCTGATGCCACAGGGGCAGATGTTTCTCCTTGTTTATTTTTCTTCTCCTTTTCTTGCTTATTGTCTTGCCCATCATTTCCAGGGTCCCACATGCAGTTAGATGGAAGTGGTAACTCCTGTCCTCACAGTATTGATCTTTTCAGAAGAAGTGGAGCATCACAGGAAGGCTGGTCTCGTCTCCTTTCCCTCTAGAGTCACTCCAAAAACCAGAAGTAGTGGTGTTCTCTGAAAGCACATGTCAGCTGGCACAGCTGGTGATGCTGAAATTCATAAACAGCCATTGAGCCCACATGGAAGGAAAAAGCAGATCCAGCTGTGGATTCTGAGTCCACTGGTCTCACAGCTCCCTGCTAGGAGAGTAAATTCAGCTGCAGAGGTGCTGTCTTCAAAGGCTGTCAGTGGGGCAGGAGAGCCCCATTCCTCTGAGATGACATGTTCAGGCAGGTTTTTTAATTCAAAAAAAGGGTATCAATTTGATTTAAAAGCTGATCCATGACTGCATCCCAGCAGAGGACACTTTACTGTGCTCATTCCCAGCTTAATGCCATGGGCTGACAAAGAGTGACAAAACTGCTGCCTTCACCTTGAAGGCACCTGTGACCTACAGCCAAGATTGCCATGCAGACCCATCTCTCAGAAAGACATTTTTGCTTTGTTGTTGATTAACCTGCCTTAAGTTATTGCTGTGAAAATGTTATCCCCACCGATGAGCTTCTGGCAGGGAAGAGAGCTGCAAAGGCCTCTCTGAAGCAAGACTTGTGTTTCACGTACAACCTGAAATACACGTAGATGAGCAGCATCTTTCAGATCAGAGACAGTCACTTTAGATACATGTTTATGTCTCTGAGTGTTGCCAGTGCCTCCACCACTTCCCAGCACATTGACAGTGACAGTTTCAGGGATGTGCCAAACCATACTCTTTGCTGGCAATGTTCTGATTTTCTCTTAACTGAAGTTTCCATAACCCTGTGCTCATGGAACAAATAAGTCCAAGAAATTGTCTGTCTCTAAAATCAGAGAAGCACAAATTTTGCCAGATTGATGGGGAAATGCTTGGCTAAGTTGTCTTAATGGCAGAACTAGTGTGAAGCCAAAGGTGTTTCCAACAGAAAACAGTTTTCAAGGCTGTTGAGGTTTAGTTCTTCCCTGTGTTCACTGTTTTACAAAGACATATTCTCTGGACTAAAATTAAATTAGGTTTCCAGTCCCTTGTTCATACTTAAGAACACTAAGTTGGATTCAGGAAGCCAAATAACTGCTTTAAAGGCATCTATACTTGCAAAATCTAATGAGACACTCCCTGTGCAAAGCCCAGAGCAATGTCCCTGAGTCCTCTGTGGTCTTTTACTTCTGTCATTTTGCCACTGGCCAGGGACTGTTCAGGTCGGGTTGTTGGCACAGGTCTGAACCCCAGCAGAACCATTCTCACACATTAACAGTATCATCAGTCAAGTTCCCATGCCCAGAAATGTTCCTGGTGTTCTCCATCTCTCTGGCACAGATGGAGTTGTAAGATCCATTTTATTCCAAAGATGGCTTTAAATGCTCACACAATCCCAAAACTTCTCTCTGGTTTGGCAAAATCACATTTATTTGGAAGTAAGCAGCTTTCTTTGCCCCAGGTTTTTGGTGGGTACCAGGTGCTCTGCAAACCTGAGTAGAGAGCAAGCCCAGTGTCAGGCTGGCAGCTCCAGTCAGGCTCAAGGATGGGGCCAGGGTGGGGCAGGGAGTCTGAGGAATTCCACGCCAAAATGCCTTCAGCAGCCTCAGCAGCAAAGCAGGTGGAAGACACAGAAAGAGGGAAACATTTCCCTTTCAAACAGAGAAACTGGCAGGCAAAGTCTCCAACAAGGCAAAGCTGGCTCTGAACTCTGTCATTGTTTGGCCTCGGTCTCCCTTCAGTCTCTGACTTTGATGGCATCAACTTGTCCCTCTCTGGCAGAGCTAATGGACTACAGAGGCTTTATCTGGAGGCTAATGGCTCTTGCACAGTCGATACAAGAGACCCATGCTGAGGGTAGTGGATTTATGGAGCGATGTTCCTGAGTAAAGGCACTGCAGATTTCAAGCCATGTCTCTGCTGTAAGTGAGCTCAACATGCACTTCCTCAGCTTCCTCCAGAGAAAACAGGGTCACAAAGCTGCTGCATTAACCAGGACTGAATTAAAACTCCATACGAGCACCAGCTGGACAGACCTCATACATTTGCTGGTGGCTGGAGCCACTTGTTGGCTTGGGAGGGAAGGTGGGAGTGCCTTTTTGCCCATGGCTGGAAGGGCAGGAGGGAGACACAGGAAATTTCCATCCTGCTTGATAGATGCCCCTTTGGGGAGCACAGCAGTCTGGAGACCTTGCCAGAGCCCAGGAAACGTGTTCTCTTCTTAGGTCTGTCATGGGGATTTAGAAGAGTGCTCTGTTACCCCTTTCCAGCCTCCAAATGCCTGTCTTGTCTTGGAGACCAGCTTTGGGATATCTATCACCTGGGACGTGGGCAGGCTGTTACCTGGGACAACAGCACCCTGCTGTGGGCCCAGCTAGGATCAGGGATTGTCCATCACTGCTCCCTGTGTGCACACCTGCAAAGACAAGAGAGTCCTTCCCTTTAGCCAGCTGGGGACACACCTGGACCTAGGCCGGAGGTGTGGCAAGGAGCCAAGGTGGTGGCAGGCCATCATCCCAGACCACGGGAAGGGTTCAGCCCCTCACCCCCTCTAGCACCCAGTTTAAACCTGCAGAGATCCACTCCAGCTATTCCTCAGGCTTTGCAGGGCAACGTGTCTGGAACAACCTGGTTCCCTCCACCTATATACAGAACAAACCCAGCACTGCCAGAAAAGAGACAGGAAACTGTTACTTATCTAATTTGATTTCATTTTACTTCTTTTTTATTTTCTGGGCTCTCAGAAATGTGCTCAGTCTGGATTGAGGTTACAACCTGAGTAATGCCTCCCTGCCTAAAAACCACCCAAACTGTTACCATAACAACCTGACTCTGTGCTTTATTACCATGGCGATTCTCAGGAATTATTAAATACTGTGTATGCTTGGTGCAGGTGCTCTGGTGCATCTGATGCCAAGCTCAGGTTGGGATCCTTCTTCCCACCACAATCTGTCTGTCTGTCTCATCATTAACTCTTCCATTCCCTCAGTCCAGGCTGCCAAGGCAGGGGAAGGAGGTGGGTGTCATCTGGGACTTTGGTGTTTTCCCCATCACAGGGACATCTGTATGACCAGAGTCTTCCAGGTGAGTCAAGCCACCTCTGTTTCTGCAACTGTACAGCCAGTGATTCCATAAGCAGAGGATTTCCATTTGCTGGCAGTTCAGCAGGGGAAAATGCTATCACTTGTATTTCTCTGCTGTCTCCCTGCTGCCTGCCTAGAAAGAAGAAATTTCAGCTGGAACAGAATCACAGCAAGTGGGGACCAGCCCAGAGACAGGCAGCTGTGCCTGGAGGAGAATGGTGAAGATCCAGGGCAGGTTGCTCTTGGTGGGAAGAACAACTTGACTGACCACAGAGTCACAGAGTCAAAGAATCATTAAGGTTGGGAAGGACCTCTGAGACCATGTACTGCCTGAAGTCATGGATGTTTTCAGAGAAGGGATGCAGATTAGATGGACCAGTGACTCAGACCAGTGTAACCAGTCCCATGGGCTTGTGTTCCACTTCCAGGAGGAGATCTTAGATGAGACTTGATGGCTGGTCCTCAGTCTGTCACTGATGTGATGATCCATCTAAGCACATCCCTTTCCTCCCTGTCCCTCCAGCAGCGTCTCTCAGTCATGCTTGAACAGCTCCTGGCACCCCAGTGGCACCCTGGAAGTTACTGTGCTACAAGTAACAATTACGAAAAAAAAATTTAAAATATAAATAACAGTTACAAAAAAACTGTTTGAATTTTCTTGGGAGCTGGTAGGCACTTGTGAGCTTACGCTAAATGAGTAGGTGTTAGATGAAAAACTACAGCTTATGGGGAGAGGCAGCAGAAAGAGCCCTTCAGCCCTTCATCCTCCAGCTGCAGAACTCATTCTCTGGGGCAGGATAGCTGGGTTTTCAGAATCTGAGATCACAGTTCTTCCCCTGATATCTGGGGAGCATTGTGGTACCCTCAGTACCTTCCCTTATGCAACCATGACTTCACCTCAAGATGGTCTTTAGACCCATAACCTCTCATCCAAGGGGTTCCTTCATGATGCCAGCCTTCTTTTCCACAAATAATTCCTCCTCAGTGGGGTAATCAGATTTTTATCGGGAATCTAATTGGATAAGGACATGTGCAAGTGTTTTAAGTGTCTTAACCCTGCACAAGGAAGGCAGACGCGTACGAGGACACATGCTGTAATATGGCAAAGGTGGATGGTGCCACCAGCTGCTTCCTCTGAGGACCCCCAGGTGGTGGATGGACTGGCAAGAGGGACCAAAATTCCAGCTGAAAGCAGGATGGGATGGGAGTTTGGTGAGTGCATCTGGGTTATCCTGTGACGGCACAGTGGCCTGGAGATGCAGATAGACCTTTGGGTTACAAACACAAGTACAGCCCAAGTATTTGCAGAGCTGGGTCATTGCATACTTTGGGGTTTTCCATGTCTTACCCTCATGTCTGACCAGGCTGTGCTCCCGCAATGGGAGTGGTCTGCACTCTAGGAAAGAGACCATGGAAACATGGAATCCCAGAATGGTTTGGGTTGGGAGGGATTTTAAAGCTCATCCAGTTCCAACCCCTGCTGTGGGCAGGGACACCTTCCACCATCCCAGGTTGCTCCAAGCCCCATCCAACCTGGCCTTCAACGCTGCCAGGGATGGGGCAGCCACAGCTTTTCTGGGCAACCTGTTCCAGTTTGCATCCAAGGCATCACTCCGAGCAGTCTGGTCCAGGAGATCAATGGCCACAACAGCCCCTGCAGCAGCACGGACCAAAATCCCCTTCCAGGCTGTGAGGCCACTTTACATGTGGAAGCAGGGCAGCAGACCCTCTGCACTGAGAAGGTGGCTCAGGTCTGCAGACCTGCAACTTCTCATAAAAACCAGAGCTGCCTATTCAGCTGTTGCACTGGCACCAACAGGACATTTAAGAGTTTTGAATCGCAAATTCTGCCCCTGCTGCCACGTTGCCACTGTGCTCCTAAGGCTGATACATGCAACAGGTCAGTGGGAGCAATCAGAGTCAGCACTACACTGGTCCTGCTCTGTGGGGACCTTGAGAAGGTACTCAGCAAATTATGATTAATTACAAAACATTCTCTAACCATGCTTTTACCTCTGGGAAAGGCAGAGATCTGTTCCTCTAGATTTACATCCAAGTGGCTCAGCTCATCAGCTCCTCCAGTATCCAGGATTGCTTTCCCACTACAGAAGTGAACCCAGCAGGAATATTGTTGGTGCAACAAAACACAAATTATTTCTACCTCACACCCACAGCCAGAGCTGTAATTCCATCACAAAACAAAGGTCAGGAGTCTTTCTCCTCTCACACAATTCAACTCTGACAGGTCATCAGCTAGAGGTTTTAATTGAAAAGCTGAAATCTTGCTTTGCAAGAGGCACTCAGAGCATTTTTATAAGTCTCTCTTTCAGCACTGTGCAGGTATTCAACACGAGCCTGGAATACACAGTTCCTGATTAATTCATTTGCTAGTGGAAAGTGATACTTGCCTACAAAAAATGATAGTGGTTTCTGCTTTAAAGAAATACCTCTAATTACACTTCACTTCAAGGTGAGATGATTATACCTGGAACTAGGACTGAAATTCCTGAACTACACACACACACAGAAATAATAAAGACAGCACAAAATTCTTTTGAAACAGGTTGTTTTTTTTTCCTGAATGTTCACCAGTTTTCAAAAATTACAAAACCTCAAAGACTGTAACAATGTAGCACTTGGAAAAAGAGGCTGGTGTGTACAAAAACAAGCATGCTTTTGTTTTAAGGGTGGAAAGGGGTTTATATTTATCCGTGTTCTTTTCTTCCTCCACCAGAGCATAAAAGAAGAAAGTGCCAGTTTATTTAACAGGATAGGTCATGAAAATAAGGAACAACATGCTTTCCCTGTTACAAAACTACCAGAAGATGCATGCTCGAGGTCCAAAACACAACAGACTGACATTTTTTAGCATGCAGACTTTGTTTTATGACCCACACAGCATTTCCCTTCCCCTGCCCCTCTCAAAGATGAGGTCTGTGCCCTGTATTTTGCTCTCCCATTAGTTTGTTCTTTTGTTTTCTTTTTGTAACGACTTATTTGCCTTTTTTTTTAGCCCTGAATCCCAGGTAGCGGTATCCAAGGTAACAGCAGTAAGGAGTCCAGATCTCCACACTATCACTGTTTCTGCAAGTTTCATGCAAAACTTAAGCCATTTCTGTGTGCAACACAATGCTGGTCATTTATTGTGCTTCACACAGCTCTGGGGTGGTTTCCCCGTTCGCCACCACATTTTGTTGACTGGGAAGAACAGGTTTGCTTTCCCATGGACACAGACAGATGAAAAGGCCCCTCCTCCCCTTCTCACTCCCCCCAGTTGCCCCAAACACATGGGAATGTGCATCTCAACACCAGGTCCATACAGTTCACTTGCCTACAAGAACCCGGTGGCTTCAGTACAGTCCCATGATTGCAGCACCCACGTCCTTGGAAGGTCTTCGGTCTTTCACCAGAAAGTTAATCATGCTCTCCGACTTGATGAGCAGGTTGCAGCCCAAAAAGAAGATGCCAAACATCACAGTCAAGGAGAGGACGCAGAGGACAGCAATCTGCACCACCCTTGTGATGAAAAGGCTCCTCTCATCAGGTGCCAGGACCAAGGAGCCGCCATCAGTCGCGAGCACTGTGCTGGTCCCATTGCAGCAGGCCATGAGCATCCCCAAGCCCTGAGTCCTGTTGGGGTCAGCTGCCTGCTCCAGGAGAGTCTGGTTGAAAAAGGATCCATTCATGGTCTATGCGTTACCCCAAATCTTCAGGAAAGGTAAAAGGGAAGCTTGTTGTTGTTCCCCTGTCCACCCTTCACAGGCCAGAGCTCGGCAGCTCCAAGCAACCTCCTGCCTTTCCTCTCTCAGTGCCCGGGATGAGGAGGGAACTTCCTCAAGGCTGTGAGCAGGTGGGAAGCCAGTCCATGCAGCCGACAGACGTCTGGATCCCAGATCTCTCCTGGCAGAGCGTTAGCACGAGCCCCCAGACAAGCAAAAGGAGAGAAAGAGAAAAGGAAAAAGGGATTTGGGGGAGAGGATGGCAGCCGGGGTCCACCCCATGCCCCCTGCCCTCACAACCTGCCCCCAAAACAGCGAAGCGGTGCTGCCAGATCCCGGGGTTTCTCCTGCTGGAAGGAGAGCTGGTGTCTGCCGGCTGGGAGCTCCACAAATGCAAGTTACAAGCTAAAGTCTTCACCGTGCTCAAAGAAAAAACAGCAACTCCACCCCCTTCCAGCCTCCCCCAGGCCCGCCTTCCTCCCCCTCCATGTTCGCCCTGCTGCCCACCCCTTCCCCATGCTGCACACCCCATCTCTGCCCTGCCACGGGTGCCCACACCCGCCCCTATGCCACCCCCAGCTGGGGGCTGACCCCTAAAGCCCTGCAGAGTGGTACCTAGCTCATCCCTCCCTCCAGCCCTCCCACCTGCTCCCAAAAGCATCCTGCATGGTGAGTGTTCATCCTGGACTGCTGGCAGGTCCCTGTTCCCCCAAAGGCTCCTGTAAGCCTCAGGTCAGCACTGCTGTCACCGATCTCCTCTTGCTGCTCTGTGCCACCCACTCCTTCTCTGATCAGCATGGCCCTATCTAGCCAGTCCACCCCCAGCTCTGCTTGATGATGCCTGTCCTGTGCCTCCGGAGAAGAGCTGGATACAGACCCTCTCTGCATCGTTTCCTCTGGCTGGGGGCTTCTTCCTCTGGGCACATGGTCTCCCTCTCCTCCCCTTCTCACTTAGCTCCTCCAAAGGGAGGCACTCCACCCTGATCTCTGCTCTGTCCCCAGCTTTGGGTCCCACTGCAGCATCCAGGGCCAGAGCATCACAGGCCCCTTAGCCCCACCATAGCAATTCCAGGGGAAGTTTCACCATCACTCCCCTCTCTGTGTCTCATAAGCTTCCAAACTGACACCACGAGTCAGGGTGTCCAGCTTGTCAGGCTCATTCCTACTCCTGCTCATCCCAGGTCTGTGCTCACAGGACTGCCATGTCCAAGCTTCCTGGCTTTGCCCATTGGCATTTGCCTGGAAATCTGTCTGGATGGCCCAGAGTAGCAAATCACCCCCAAAGTATGGTGTGAGGACTTTGCCCTGGTTTATCCATGTATATACTAGCTTGTTTCCTTTGCCCAGCCTTTGAGGGGATTTTAATCAAACAAAAATGAGTTGTAGCTCAAGTCAGGAACGTGTGGCTGGCTGAGGGTGGCAGGCAGCTTGGCAGGGACAGTGTCAAGTGATCTTCCTTTTGGGCAGCTGGGATCCCCTGGTCTGCTGCTGTGACTTTAGGGGCTCAGACATGTTCAGCTCAGGGTTTACTTGTTGCACTTTCCTCCTTGTTCTGGATTTAGCATTTCTCTCCGGGTTGCTCCCCACTCTGCTAGGGCAGTTGCAGCAGAAGTTATGCAGGAAGGAGGGGAAAACCCTGATCCAAGGAGCATCTGCTTGTGTTTAATCTGGGACAATCCCACAGGAAATCAGAGCATCCCCAGTGCCCCAGCCTGGCACTGGGGATCCTCTCCCTGCATGATCTCAGACTGAAGGAGTTTCTGCTCCCTCTGGTGGCTCCAGCTCCAGTATCTCTTCTCCCAGCACACCCCAGCATGGATTTGGGCTGCACCCATTGCTCCTGGGTCACAGCCTGTGGTGATGGCTCAGCCAGGGCTCCCAAACACTCCCCTGCTGGCTTCTGCCTTCATCCCATCAGGGACCCCAAAATGTGGAGCATCCCACTGCCTATTATGCAGTGCCTGGAGGTAACATTGTGGAATCTTGGAATGGTTTTGGTTGCAAAGAACCTTAAGTCATTCTAACACCCTGTCACAGGCAAAGATATCTTCTGCTAGACCTGTCCAAACTATCCTTGAACACTTCCAGGGATGGGACATTCACATCCCAGCAATGATTTTAGGACGAGGAGCACCTTCTTGCATCTTGCAGGGAAATTCCATCCAAACATCTTGGATTGAGTTCATTCCATCCTTGTCGTCAGACAGGACCAGCCCAGGAAGGTGAAGGCAGGTCAAATACTTCATTTTGTGAGTTTTTCGTTTTTCTTTAGCGTTTTTGCACCATGCTGAAAGTATCACAGCCCACACGGGGCAGGGCATTCCAGGACACACAGAGCAACATGTCCTTTGGGAGCAGCAGCACTTGCCAGTTTGGGTAGCCAGGAGCTGGGCAGGATGAGTCTCTGGTGAAGAGGGCCTGGGAGATGGATGGCAGGGTGGGTCTGGGGGTGTGCAGAGCCAAACAGGATGCCATAGTCCTCTCTAGACAGTAAGACTAATCTTCCTTTCCATGAAACACTCAGACACAGTCACAGGATGACACAGCGCAGCACAGGGGGACAGGCAACCGTGTGGGCAGAAAGCCCCACGTGATGGGAAAGGCCACATAGGCAGCATGTCCAGGCAGGAGAATAAGGAATTTGGGTGCCCTAACACTGGCTGATGGGGTCTGCAGATATGGCTCCAGGATCTGAAACAGGGCAAGACTGGAGATGCCCAAAAACAGGTTTGGGGTTTGTATTGTTGTCTCAGGCAAGGTACAGCACTATTTGATACTGCATGAGGGTTGATGGGCTTTGTCAAATCTTCAATAACAAGCCCTAGGAAGGGAGTTGGATCCCAGCTGGACAGTGATCCCCACTGAGGAGGACAGCTGGATCCTCGAGGTTGATGGGGCAGTGTGGAGAAGCAAAGAGGCGCCAAAACTTCTTTTAAAGCCAAGGAAAGTCCCCAGATCCTGAGGAAGAGTCTGTATCTCTACCTCATTTTCACAAAAACTGTTACCTCTTGTGGACAGCTGCCTGGTCTGGGACAAGTGCTGTTATCCCCATCTCCCAGCATGAGGCTGTGGCTCTTGTACAGCTCTGCACATCTGCAGCCTCCAGCACCTCAGGATGTGGCTGCAGCCCTTGGCACCCACAAAAACTTGTATTCCACAGCTTGGTATTTCTGTGTGCTGGGTTGTCTTGACCCAGGGCTGTGTCATTATTGTCCCTAACCCTGTCACCCAGTGGGAAAGGGTATCCCAGGGAAATTACTCCAGCCTTTCTCTCCCTTTTGTTCCCAACGTGTATTCCAAGTGCCTCAGTTTCCTCAGCTCTGACTACAACCCTGGTATTTCAGGAGAACGAGAGGTTTATAAAACACCTTTGAGAGACACCCACAGGCAGTTCTGATGCTTCAGTGGGCACAGTCCCTGTGCAGATCCCAATCCCTGGATTTGTTCAGCACAGGATCGATTCCTAAGGACACAGAGAGGAAAAAACAATACAAGCGAGAAGAAAATCAGGTCCAAATTATGTGACCCCAAGCTGAGCTTTCCTCCATTTGAGATGTCCAGGCTTATATCCAAACTGCTGGTTCCATCAGGTGTGCTTCCTGGCTGGGTCTCCCTCTGCTCCCAGCTCTGCTTTAGCAGGGATATTCCCTCTCTGGTGGGGGAGCTGAGAACCCACACTTTCGTATTAGTGTGCATTTGCTCTATTTCTCCTTAAATCCTTGAACTCCAGCAGCTCAGACGGGTTTTAAAACCAGCTGCCTTTCAAGAGTTAATAAAAGGAAGGAGTGAGCAAGGTTTTGTAAGGAATTAAAGCCAGGCGGAAGAGCCTATGGGAAAGAGCCTGTTACGAGCCCCGGGGCTGCAGGTCACCAATGCCGAGGAAGGACTCGCTGCCAGGGTTTATTAGGTCCTTGTTTAAGCCTAGAGAGTGAAAACCTCATAAGGAGCTGCCGGCAGACCGGGCGGGGACACTCCGGACTCCGAAGTGACGAGGCAGCAGTTTCCTCCGGCCGCCCCACTCGCCATGTGTGTCATTCACCCAGCCCTATGATTCATCTTCTCAGCCGCTAAAAGCCTCCAGCTACTCCAGAGCCGCTGCCCATCGCTCCTGGGGGGCTGGTCCACGCAGTGCCCCCACCCGGGGCTCAGAGAAGATGGGTCAGCTCTCCGTGCCGCTCGGGATCCTCCTGCTCTGCGCTACTGGCAGCTGGGGTAGGTTCGCTCTGTCGCTTGTGTCACTGCTTATAGCCATTTAGTGAAACTGTAGCCTGTTACTTCTACAAATCCCAGGACTTTCTGCCTTCCCAGGGTCTGTGATTTCATGGGAAAATCACTCGGAGGGGGAGCTGGCAGCCTGAGCTGCAGCGCGTTCCCACATAGGAAGCGCTGCTCACGCCGGTCGGGCTTCGTCTGGGTCGGGGCCAGGAACTTCTCAAGGATGTTATAGAGTCAAGACATATTTTGGTGGGTTATTCTTATTGGATGTGGTAGATCTTAGTGGATCTACCTACTCTGTGTTTGGCTCTGGTTACTGGTTTGTAATGCAATGACTGGGGTGTGACTTGGGCTTCATCCTTTATAAACAGAAAATTCACCGGGAGAAATCACGTCAGGTAATTCCTCCCTGTGCCAGTACATTTTAAGGGCGGGGGGGAGGGGGCATTTGTGTCAGCATTGCTGTCCTGTGTTATTTTTCTCATGGGTTTTTTAATGCTTTTCTTTAAGAAATCTGATTTCTGGCATCATATGATCTCAGGATAAATGTAATTTGTGTTTTTAAATAGTTTTCCAATGTCAGAAGTACAGAAAAGCCTGGAAGAGCATTATCTCCTCCCCAGGTGTGTTCCTAGTCACTCAGCCTCAAAGGGAATCTAGAAACTGCAATATGGTGATTTATAAATCGGTCACATTGTTTTCATGGCCAGACTTGGAGTTTGGGGCAACATTGTTCTGTGGA
This sequence comes from Pyrgilauda ruficollis, assembly GCF_017590135.1. Lineage (NCBI taxonomy): Eukaryota > Metazoa > Chordata > Aves > Passeriformes > Passeridae > Pyrgilauda > Pyrgilauda ruficollis. The sequence goes on from NW_024514432.1 coordinate 737,265, forward strand.
AAGAATTCCAGACTTTAGTGAATTCCCAGGAACAGCCTGAGGCTCTGATCTGCTGCCGGATGGAGCTGTCATCAGTACAAGACATGGGATAACCCCTGCAGGAGTTTGAGCTCACAGAGCTGCAATTTGGGGCTGTGCACCTATCTCTGGTGCCTGTGCTCAGTTTGGGGCATCCCATTTCCAGGAAGATGCTGGCAGGAAGGGAGAGGCTTGAGACAAGAAACACCCCCAGAATGGTAGGGTGGGGATCTGCCAGAAAGCCCAGATCCTTATCACTTAGTCAAACGGAAAGGCTGGAGAGGATGTGGTTTGTACCTTTATCAAGTTTCCTCAAATGTCTTTATCAGGTTTTCTCTGTGCTCATTCTTGCTCAATTTGGCAGAGGGGGAAAACAAAGTGTGGCTGCTCCTGCACCACTCGGAGGGTACTCTGAGTGCAGACTGGGACTGAGTAATTTTCTCCAGTCAGGACAGGGTGATGCTGAGCCACAGACGTCTGGGGTCTCTCAAGTCCATCACTTCCCTAAGTTCAATCCCAGGCTGGATAGGGCTTGGAGCAGCCTGGTCTAGTGGAAGGTGTTTCTGCTCATGGCAAGGGGTGGAACTGGATGGGTTTTAAGGTCACTTCCAATCCAGACTAGTCTGGGATTCCCTGCTTTCACCTCCCTCAGGACCACAGCTCTGCCCAGCCCCACCTGGGTGGTTCCCATCATTATGTGCAGTTTATCTCTCATTTCCTTGTATTTCAGGATTGCTTTTTTTAAAAAAAACTGGAGTCTTTAGGATCAGCTCATTGTGTGAAAGCAGCTGCTATCATAGTTAAAAAATGCAGGTTTTGTACTTGGGTTTATTAGTTTTTATGGCAAGGAAAAAAGCTCCAAATATGGGGGGAAAAAAAAGTCACTAAAAATACAGAATTTGTTAGTATAGGCTGTACTGGGATGGTGTTGACCTGCTCACAGCCAGGTAGTGTCCGAGTCTGGGAAGGACTGCCAGGCATTCACAGGGCCAAAACCTGAGAGAACTCCAGCTGCACATCCTCCCCATCTTTCACATCCTCCACCTCCTCCACATCCTCCACTTCTGCCCATCTGTGCTTTTGTTCCCACATCCTCACAGGATCCCTGCTCCCACAAAACTCTCCCAACACTGCATCCCTGCATCCAGCCATGCAACCAGTACTGGGAATGCCAAAAAAGGAACATTTCCCTGTGGTGGGGGTGTGCAGTTGCCTGCTCACAGCAGGACCAGCCTCATGTTTGGATGGTCATAACTGCCCAGGTCCTGCTCCATCCAGCCCCATGGAAATGCAACCAAGAATGGCCCTGTACAGTGCTGGAGATTGGTTCCAAGGAAGGGAAGGATCCTCCATCCCCAGGAAAGTGTCTTGGTCATGGAGTGATGGACACCATAGGGACCACAGGGCTGTGTGAGTCTGGGAGCAGATACAGACCTCCAGGGAGCCCCAGGCAAAGCCACCAGCAATGGCACGGTGGCATGATGTGACATCAGACCCCAGGGCAGCCTTGGGAATGGCAGCATCCCTCCCACAGGAACTTCCCAGCTGCAGCCCCACCTGAGCCCATGTGCGGCTCCCTAGCCATGACAGTGCTCTGCCTAAGTCTATGGCCCTCATTCCAAAATCCACCAGATTTACAGAAGACTGGATTTACATCCCCAGCAAAGAGAGGGGACAACAGATAAAGAACCCCTGGGTTTTGGGGTGGCATCAGAAGGAGAGGAAAGGAAACCACCAGGGTCCAGGGGCTGCACACAAGCAGGAGGTAATTTGTACCAAGTGGTGAGGAACAGATGAGCTCAGAGGGTCCTGGGCCTCCTTAGCCTCAAGATCAGATTTCATGGCATGAGGAGGCACCCTGGGGCTCTGCCAGCAGACATGACCCTGGAATCCTCCACATGGAGTTTTAGTGGAACCTGGTCTCATTGAGACCGGGCTTACCACTGCACAGGGGAAACTGAGGCAGGGAGTGGCTGAGGGACTGGGTCAAGTCACAGGGAAAACCTGTTTGAGGCAGGATTTGGACTGGTGAGTCTCATGTTCCAGAGCCCTCATGGAGCCCTTGGCAGCTCTGCCCTTGCCCAGCAAGGTGGGTGCTGGGGCAGAGCTAGGTGACTAAACCAGATAAAACCCCCCAGGAGGGGACAAAACCCACACTGGCATTAAACAGGAGCCTGGACCAGCAGTGTTGCTGGTGGCACTCTGTGCTGTAACTGCCTGAGCAGAGCTGAGCAACCACGGTTATAAGCCAGCAGCTAGCACCACATGAGGGATGTGAGAGTGGAAAGCAGGGATACTCCTGGCTTGTGGCAGGCGGGTACTTGGCACCTCTCCCCATCAGCTGTCATCCTGGTCCAGTATCAAAGAGCCAGGGCTCCCCAGGGACCTGCAGATTTGGAAGCTGTTTCAGTGCTCAGGCAAGTGGCCCCGGGGTTGGCAGCTCTGAGCATTTAGTCCAGAGCACCTGGAGCTGCCAGGGCTGTTCTGTCCCTGAGGCTGTCTGGGCAGTGCCTCCCTGCTGCCCAAGCTGAGCTGGCTCCCAGCTGCACGGCACAGCACAAATCCACGGCACGTGCTCTGGCTGCAGCCAGCGGCACTTGGCAGGGCAGGAGGGATTTCACATGGACACAACAGGAGCCAGTGAGAGTCGTGGGAGATGGTGCTGTCATTGCTATTTTCAGAGAGCCCTTTGCCTTCCCTCTTCCTAGCCCTGTCCACCCAAGGATCAGTGTTGCTGCTGGCACATGGCTGAGGTGCAGGAAGTACTGCAGACCAACCTGTCACTCTTCTGGGCAATGTTACGTTTAAAATCTGTCCCATCCTCACACGGAGCCAGGTATTTCAGGGTATGATGAGAGCTCTGGGCATGGGTCCTGCCCCAAAACTGGTGCTAAGCAAGGCACTTGGGCTCAGCCTTTAGTTCAATCTGGGACAAGTGGGAACTGCAGGTGTCATATGTGTGATGGGGACACTCTGGGGCACATCCCCAAGCAGCTGCTGGCCCCTGGGACAGCCACAGCCTGTGACACCACCCTCCAATAGACACACACAGGTGTGAACATGTGTGTACACTCCCTGGCTACGTGCCAGCAAGCAGGAGTGCACGGTGCTGTAGTTGTGGTTCTGCTCAAGGATCTGATGATGTTGTTTCACCATTTCCTCTTTCTGCTCTGTGTTCCCTTTCCTGTGGTTGTGGGACACCGCTGGGACAGCCCTGGGCAACCATGGGGGCACACAGGGCAGAGGGGAAGGCCCTAGTGCCCACTGCTCCCCGCCAGCATCCCCCCAGGCTCCCCACGCTGCTGTGTGTCCCAGCCAAGTGGATACTTGGCTGCAGTTTTCTCTGCCTGGGGAATCCTAAAACTGCTAAGATGCTTGTGCCCGGGAGGGAGGAAGAGCCAAGGGTGACGCCACGGCAGCGATGTCCCAGCCACTTGTCACATCGGCCGTTGGCAGCAGGAACCGCAGGGCCACCCACTCTGGTCTGTGTCAGAGGAGCTCCTCCTGCCCCTGGGCTCCACAGGTATTTTGTGGCCCTTTAATTCTCCCCCACAGGCTCACTGGCCTCTGACCTTCAGGACTGGTAGCAGCAGGTATCTCCCAGAGTCCCCACAGCCTCTGACAGAGCCCAAGCTTTCCTGGGACATTGGTGCCAGCCACCACCAGCACATTTCTGGACTTGTGCCCTTTCACTCCCCTCCTTTCCCTGGATTTGAAGCCTAGCCAAGACCAGCCACTGAGTTTAGTGTCTGCTCAAGGTGTCAACAACCACCCTGGGTCAAGGTGATAGGAAGAGGCAGACAATCCCTGGCAGGGCTGTGGGTACCACCCTGCACCCTTGGGAATTCACCCTTTCCACTCCTGCTGCCCCAAAGTGTCTGCAGGAGTGTCTGCAAGGATACATGAACCCCCTGCCAGGGGGCTTCACTCCAACACCCATGTGATGCTGCAGGGGTGAGAGGACCCTTTGAGGAGGTCGCAGGTAGGGAATGATGCTCAGCCTTGGGCAAGATGAAGCCCAGCTCATACCAGGTTGGAGACAGCAAGGAGGCAACATCCAGGGTTTGAGATGGGAAAAGGGATAGAGAAGGGCCCTGGTGGAGCCCTGGCTGCTCAGAAGCTGGTGGCTGAGCACACATGTGAGTTTGGGTTCTGTGGGCTGTAATTGCTCTGTTTTGCTGTTTCAGGGGGCAACATCTGCACCACCCGTGGGGTGAACTCCTGCAAGCAGTGCCTGGCTGTCAGTCCCCTCTGCGCCTGGTGCTCTGCTGAGGTAAGAGCTGAGGCTGAGAAGGGCCCTGAGAAGGGCAGGGGAAGAACCTTTGGGATAAGTCTGGTTTACAGCCACAAGCTTAGTCTCCATCTGTTCCCACTGTAAACAGATTCTTTAGTGGCACCTGGCTCAGAACCTCAGCTCAAGGCACTTGGTCAGTGGGCACTGCTTCTGCCCTGCTCCAAAAATATGCCCCTTATCTGGGTGTGTTGGTGGGAGCTACATTGAGCTGGCTGGGAAATTGTGGTGTTTCCACTAGGAATTCACTTTATCTTTCAAATAATGTACATTTTAAAAGTTGGTTTACTTTTGGTTTGCTTCTTGGAAACCTGTTGTAAAGCGCTGGCTGAAGAAGCCTAATTCCTGGAAGGGCTGAAAAGGGAAGGGGGCCTGGAAGGTCTGCAAGGAGGAATCAAAAATACTCATCAGAAATTAAAGGCTGGGTTTTAAAGCCTTTTTCATTAGAAATAAGGGGAGAAGACAAGGTGCCTGGTGTTGGTGTACTAAGCTAAAGTGGATGTGAGTGCTCTCGAATCATATTTGGGTAGGTGAGAGCCAAGCAGATCTGCCACGTTACCCTCCAAAAATGCTGCCCTGGGGGTTAATCCATTGGGTAAGAGGAGGGAGTTTCCCAAGGGGATGGGAGAGGAGCCCCAGGGCAGAGCCAAGGGAGGTGATGGGGATGGGGAGAAGTGATGAAACTTTCAAGGCTTTCCTTGCTTTCTTCTTCTCTATCCTTGAAGACCCACTTCTATCAGCTGCAACTGTGCCCCTAATGCCCACTGGGACTTGGAAAAGATCTGGGAAAAGTGATCCAAGCTGGGAAACGCTGCTCGATCATGCCAGCAATTGTCTAATGCTTTGGGGTCAATGCATATCCAGAGGGGAGGCCTCTGGCTTGCTGCCCATCAGATCTGACGCTTGGCATGTGGTGTGAATAAAGATGTTTGTGCCCATCTTATCTCCCGCAAGGAGTGGCTAAAACATGCAGCTTGATAAGGGGCCTGGCTTCCCTCTCCATTCCCCCCTCCGTGGGCTCTTCCTTCCCAGCCGCTGATCCTGGGCTGCACTGGTGGCCTGACGGTGCACAGGGAGCCGTGATGGGTTTTTTTCCTCCAGAACAGCAAAGGCTTCCAAAAAAGGAAATATTTCCAGTGCTGCTCGGAGCTGCGCTCCCGGCAGACTCGGCAGGAGTGAGGGAGCCGTCCTGCTGCGAGAGCCAGCCCCCGAGAGCTGCGCTGTGTGCTCTGCTCAGCAACTCTGCCTCCAACATCTGGACCACGTTGTCTTAATTTAGCAAATGAGGGTTTTTTCTGTGGGTTTGTTTAATTTCCCTAGGGTGGGGGAGGGTTCTGATACTGCACCCCCCCGATTTTTAAAGGGACAGTGCCCATATTTGTGCTCCTTCTGCTCCCACTACAGCCCTTTTCCACTCACACTGCCTTCCCAAGGAGCCTGGGGTGATGATTTACTCCTGCTCCATTCTGGGTTTGAATTGGAGAAGGATTTCATTGTGGTTTCTTGTGATCACAACCACCCCTACATTGATGCAGAGCAGAGTTGAGTTTTATTTATTTTTCAGAAACCTTGACTACTCTTACCAGCAAATAGATGTTCTCATCTGCTTTTCTGGAAAAAGCCAGCCAAGCTGTAACACTGAGACATATCTCTAAAACCCCTTTGGAGATTATGTGACCAGCCTATCAGGATCTGCAGGATTTCCTCCAGCCTCCTGATTTCCTTCAGGGTTTCACCACCCAAAATGTCACCCACTCTGGGTCTCTTGGAGGCTAGACTGGACCAGATTTGGATTTCAGAGAAGCTGCTGGAAGGTTTTAGCTTAATTTGTGGAGGTATCTGTGCTCTGAGCACTCCCAAGAGCTGTCCTGCAGAGAAGCTGATGCTGCATGTGGTTGTGTCTGAGATGAAAACAGAGATGCCCTGGGGAATACACAAGTTCCCACAGGCTGCCACCCTGGGAGCTCAGGGATGGAACTGGCTCTGCCAGAGCTCTGCCTGACCCTGCCCTCACTAATCAGCTCTGGAGGCAGTGATTGGGATAAAATAATCAGGTTTGCCATTCTGAAGGGAGTGTGTGCAGATGTTTGCTCTGCAGTGGGGCAGAGGGCAGGGAGAGCTGGCGAGCATCTCTGGGAAGGGCTGTGGGATTGCTGGGATAGAGAGGGTGCACACGTGTCCCCACAGCTCCCTGCAGGGTGCCATCAGGGCTGTGCTGACAGGGAATGGGTTTCTCATGGATGAAATCCCTGTACTGTGAGTTTGTCACCAGCAAGCTTGGGCTGCCTCCTGGTCACTCCTAACTAGGGCTGTGCCCCAGGTGTTGCATCAGTAAAGTGGCAGAGCCTGGGGTCAAAAACTGGGGGCTGCCAGGGCCTTGTAGCCAAATGTCCCACTTTTGTGGTAGTTTTTTGTTGTTGGGAAGGCTCCTGTAAGTCTTGAGTCAGTCACTATATTTAGGACTCCAAAGAAAGGGGAAGGATGCAGCCCTGGGGTTAAACAGTTTCTCCATGGAAATCTCACAGCAGGAATGATGCTGTAAATCCCATGAGGCCTCTGAGCTCCTGGGAGCTCCCTAGGATCTCCAGGTATCACTGAGCACCATGGTTAAAACCCACCTGCCCAGCATGCTTTTCACCCACATATTTTTTCAGTGATTTCCGTGACTGGGACAGGAATGTACGTGATGATTGATCGATCTGGAGTGAACCAGCCACCCCGTCCCACAGTAGGGAGCTCTGTGGAGTAAGCTCATGGGTGGGTGGGTGTGAGGGAGCTAATTTGGAGGGATGACTCGTCCTCCTCTCTGTCAGCACACTGCCCAGGCGGGGGCAGGGTAGGAACACGCCTGCTGATGTATTTTTTGGCTTTCGCTTGGCCACAGTTTCCAGAGGGCTGTGGGCCAGCCAGGGCCTCCTGACAACATTTGTGTTTTTCTACTCGTTTGCATAAAACATACAAATTCATCCCTGGGTTCAACCAGCCTGAACCCAGTTCAGGGCATTTGATACCCTGCATGGGAACCTCTCTGGCGCTGGAAGGCTCAGCAGTGGATTCCAGCATCCCAGGAGCAGGGAGGGCACTGAACCAGCCCCACCAGGACTTGTGCCACTTCCCTTTGCTGCAGGAAGAGGCTGTGGTGGTCCTCTGCTGGAGGACTCTAATATAGAAATATTTGGGCTGAGGGAGGGAGGTAAAGAATCTCTTTGGAGGGGAGGGCAGGTGCTCCCTCAGCAGGAACATGAGGCAGCAGATCACAGCAGTGTTGGGCTGGGAGAGAAATTCTTCCCATATTTGTCTTCATAAGCAACCAAAGGAATAGGAACCCTCCTGAATGTTCTGTGATAACGCAGAAGCTTTCTAGGAAAGGAGGGACAAGGCTGGAGCTCACCATGACTCCACACTTTGTGCTTCCTACCCCTGACAGGCTCTTCAAGGCTTTTCCCGCAGCCCCAGTGCCTTTGCAGTCTTTCACTCCTTTTTTGGTTCTCCTTTCCCCAGTCAGCTCCATCCATTAGGAAGCTGGAGAGCTGGAGATAAGTCTGATCCACTTCCAGACAGGAACTGAGCACTGCTCTGTGCAATGAGCTCACCCACAGCGGACACTCTCCTTGTTCATGACAGGATTTCTAAGGGCCCATGTTGGAAAAAATGGGGGAAAAGGTGATTTGTCTTTTGTCAAAGTAGTAAATAATTTTAAAAGTCCCACACTGCCTCTATTCAGCTTGCCATGTTCACATCCTGCCTCACCCTCCTCTAGCCATCCCAGAGAGAAGGGATTTCCTTTTAGCTCTGCCAAAACCCAAACTTAAGGCTCCAGCTGCCAGGAGTCAGGAGGAGGTTGGCAGGGATCTGTTATCCATCGTTCCTTGGCAAGGGCTGATGGGCTCCTGCAGGAGTTGCTCCAGCAGGAGTTGCTGATCCCAAATTCCGTCTGTCTGCTGCCTTCCTCAGGCAAGAGACCATGTGCTCCAAGAAGCCTTTGATCCTGTTCTGGAGTTTGGTGTGATAAAGCAGGGGCTCTCCAGGGAAAAGGTGGGGGCCTTTCTCCTTCTCCCAGCATAGTCCTGGGAGGCTCCTGGCTGTGTCCCTCTCCCGCAGGTCTGGGCGCAGTCAACCCCTCGCTGTGACCTGCGTGCCAACCTCCTGCACAATGGCTGCAGGCAGGACCACATCGAGTCCCCCAGCAGCAGCGTCACCGTCCTGGAGGACCGGCCCCTCAGCAACAAGGGCTCAGGGGGGTCCACCACCACCCAGATGAGCCCCCAGAGAATACAGCTGAACCTGCGGCCAGGTAAGAGCCCCCAGACTGCTGTAGGAAGGGGAGATGCAGTGGGAATAACCCAAAGGGCTTAGGCACTGATTGAGCCATCACTCTGCCTCACTGGCCGAGGTGGTCTCATGTCCTTTGGGGACAAGGCCAGTCTGATGGCAGCACAGAATCCTCCAGAATATCTCTGGTGGGCAGCTGAGCTCTCTGATCGCTGTGTTCGTTCTCTTGCCTCAGTCCTGAGGTGTGTGAGGGGTAGGAGAGGATGCGACTTCAACAACACATGGGGTATTCTATAAAGCCGTTCTGAGGCACTGCTGCTGTGCTCAGAATGCCTGGGTGGAAGTCAGCTCATATCTAACAAGCCACAGAGCAGCTACCAGGGTTGGACTGCCACCAGATCCCTGTAATATCCCAGGCTCTGCTCAGCCAGGCAGGCTGGAGCCAATTAACTGCTCTGGTCCTTTGCCAGCATCCAGGAGTTTCAAGGATGCCAGTCAGGAGGCAAAACTATAGTGCACATGGCCTCTGTGCACATCCCTGGGCATGGGCAGGAGGAGTCCTGCCCCATTGGAAGGACAGCAGCCAGAGGAATCCCCACACAGTCAGGACATGGAGCTTTTAAGTGGCCCTTGTTCTCTTTAGCTCTGAAGGTTGTTGTCAGGAGGAAGGTGAGTATGCTGCTCTGAATGCTGTAAATCCCTGTTCCTTGGAATAAAGAGGAGAGACCCCCAGCTTGATACCATCTCTGCCAAACCAAGAAGGTTTGGCATAAGTCATCTGCCTTGACTCATGAACCAAGACCAAATCACAAAGGATAAAAGCAGGACAGGTCACAGCTGATGTTCCACAAGCTCAGAATCCTCATGGTTTCAGCTCAATGAGAACAAACAGCTGCTCTCTAAGCACAAAAATGGGACCCCTGGCTCCATGGTGAGTTCTCAGCACAGCTGGAGAGGGAATGAAGCTTTTTGGGCTGTCATAAATGTTGAAACTTTCTCCATCCTGAAAGAACATGGTGTGCAGATTTAGACAGAAATGTGAAAACAATAATAATTTAAGCTCAGTTAAGGCCTTTTTTCTCAACATATGAGGTGTTCCAACAAGGCTGCAGCTGTGCCCTGGGTTATGTTTCAAAGAAACCATTTCAAAGATCAGAAGAAAGGACCTGTGTCTCTTAAAAAGGCAGAAAGAAAAGGTCAACCCTAAGTGTTTTCAGTTTTTGGTTTGGTTTTTTTTTTGGGGTTTTTTTTTTTTTTTTTTTTTTTTTTTTTTTTTTTTTTTTGCAAAAGTCATCAAAACTGGGATATTTCCCAGAAGGTTTTTGGAGGTTTTTGTTTCAGTGGGAAATGTTTCACCAAAATTTTCTCAGAACGGGCTGGGAGAGCCAAGAGAAGAGGAAAGAACAGGGTTTGAGGAGAGTGCAGAAAATGATCAGAGTCCTTGGAAGCTGAGAACTCTGAAGAAGCCTTGCACCCTGCCTTGTGATCCCCTTAAGACCTGCTGCCCACACACTGGGGGTTTCCCTCACTCCATCCAGCTGTTCCTGTAGGATATCTTGAAAGGTCAACCCTGGACAGGAAGATCTGCTCATGTCCCAGCACTGAGAGTTTAGGAGAGCAGGAGACATAACCCCCATCTGCCATAGAATTCCAGAATGGTTTTGGGGTTGGAAGGGACCTTGAAGACCATGCTGTTCCACTCCTTGCCACGGGCAGGGACAATTTCCACTATCCCAGGTTGCTCCAAGTTCAATCCAACCTGGCCTTGGACACTTCCAAGGGGTGCACAGCACATCTCCTGTGCAAGCACCTGACTAAGAGCTTTTCCCCTCTGTCTAAGGATAATGTTCTCCTGCTAGAAGCTTTAACCATCCCCTTGGGTTCCTGCTGACCTCTCCTCGCTAATCCTGTGGTAAGCCCCCCTCCTCTTTCCAGGGGACGAGATCTCACTCTACTGCCCTGTCACTTTGCAGATGACTCCCAGGTCTTTCATGTCCAAGTGCGTCAAGTGGAAGATTACCCTGTGGACATCTACTACCTCATGGACCTGTCTAACTCAATGAAGGATGATCTGAGGAACATCCAGAACCTGGGCACAAAACTGGCCAGTGAGATGCGTAAGCTCACCAGCAACCTACGCATCGGCTTCGGGGCCTTTGTGGACAAACCCATTTCCCCCTACATGTACATATCTCCTCCAGAAGCCATCAAGAACCCTTGCTATGAGTAAGTCCAGGTTGAGGGAGTCCTGTAAGGGCCAGAAGTTGATGGGACACCACTGCAATGTGGCTGGAAAACCACATCAGTTGGTGAAGAATTGCAGCCCATAGAAAGGACCTGTGTTTGAGAGGTTCTTGAAAGGTTGTCTCCCAAGGGAAGGACAACTGGCTGGGATAGAGAAAAAGTGTGAGGAGGAAGGAATGGCAGAGTGTTAGGAACTGAATTCATCCCCCATTCCCTGTTCCTCTGTGCTACTAGGAGTGGGGGTGAAGTTGAGCCTGGGAGGAAAAGAGGGGAGTGGAGAAAGTGGGTGCCTAATTCTGGACAGGGTTTAAACCTTGGTGCAGTCTGTGTTCTGCTGGCACAGGGAGGAGGAGCAGGTCTAAATTAGAAATACCATTATCACGGGAAAGCTCTTGAGGGAAAAAAATTGCATCATGTTTTCAAAAGAAATGTTGAGGCTGGAAGAAAATTACTCCTAAAAATCCCAGCAGGATTGAAGCTGGGAGCTGACCTGAGCCCAGCATTACAGCCCATCTCTACAACATTAATTTTATTTAAAAGATCCTTCACCAGCCTCAGGCTCTTGGGGGGGGGCGTTGGGTCCCTCCAGCATATCCTGGGCAGGACCATGGAATGTGGGATGGCTGCAGGGCAGGGATGGGAGTTGGAAGAGCCTGATGATCCTTGTGCCCTGAGTGCTCTCTTCCCACAGGATCGGGGAAACCTGCCTGCCCATGTTTGGGTACAAACACGTCCTGTCACTCACGGATGAGGTGACTCGCTTCAACGAGGAGGTGCGGAAGCAGAGCGTCTCCCGGAACCGCGATGCACCTGAGGGCGGCTTCGATGCCATCATTCAGGCCACCGTGTGTGATGTAAGGGGCAGGAAGGCCTGGCTGGGATCAGCACAGGGTCACCAGGCTGGGCCAGGCGGGCTGGCAGGGACCAATCAATCCCTCCCAGACTGTAAGAGCCATAATGAGGGATGCGGGACTCCAGGCAGCTCTTCCAAATGCAGTTTATTGTATCCAAGACCTTACAGCAGTCCAGGGTTGTGGGTGACAGAGCCTGGGCCTACAGCTGTCAGCTGCAGCTGCAGGCAGGCCTGGAGACCCTTAGCTTAGGTTACAAATGCATTATATACTTTGCTGAGCATCTTAATACAGTAGAACCAATCTACACCTCAACTACAGCCTATCATAATTACTGTAATTACCATATTCATCTCACTATTCTCCAGTCACTAACAGTTAGTACATTACAGTTTAAGCTAGAAGTTGTTTTTCAGTTTTCTTGCAGTGGAAAATTCTGAGACCTTTTTTCTACTTGCAACATCAGCTGACTTGTTTGCTTGTGCTATTTTTCTGCTTGGTAAAAGCATCTTCTTGTTTGAGGTGGGTTTATCCTTTGCTCTAAGTCATAAAAACCCCTTTCTAACTAACATATCCTTTTTCTCCGTGGTTATCCAGTGAGACTGGCTCAGCAATTCTTTTCTTCTATATCAAAACTTGCTTCCATCTCTATTCCTTCTTCAGATTCTACATTCAAAAATCTTTCTGCCAAGCATACATATCTGTGAGACTTTCTTGTCAGACTTTCATGCTTCCCAACACCGGACATGATCGTAAGCCTTGTTGAGTTGTTGTATGACTGATTTCTGGAGAGGGTCAACATTCAAGTGAGACATTTCCAGCCCAATAGTCAAGGGAAGAGCAGGACTCTCATGGGATCATGGTAGGGGAGAGGAGCGGAGCAGGTGCTTGGGAACAATCCCATGTGAGCCCTGCAGTGACCAGTCCAGAAGGGACAGCACCTCCTGTGCCTTCACCTTGGTTTTGCTGGAGATCTTGTGTCCCTGAGTCATTAGCCACGTTGATTAACACTCTAACCAATTAAAACTCATCTTTCACCTACAAGCAGCCCATGGCCCCCTTACAGACCCCCCACTCCCACAGCACTTCCCTGCAAGAGCAATTGCCTTGGTTCCCTGTGCAGAGGTTGGTCTCTACAGCCAAGCCGTGACCCCTTGCACAAAGGCAGCAGTGGGGTGCTGGCACATGGGACTGCCCTCAGCATGTGCTGACACATGACTGGGAGCTGCCTTTCGCTGCAGGAAAAAATTGGCTGGAGGAATGATGCTTCCCATCTGCTCGTCTTCACCACGGACGCGAAGACCCACATCGCACTGGACGGGCGGCTGGCTGGCATCGTGCAGCCCAATGATGCCCAGTGCCACATCGACAAGGATAATTTCTACTCTGCCACCACCACACTGGTAAAGCCTGACCTAGGCATGGGGTTTTGGAGCCCAGAGCACCTGCTGGGTCCCATGGGATGGGAAAGGTGTTTCACCATGGTTGGAGAGCACGATGGGGACCAAGGTGGGGGGTGTACATGCTCCTAGGCTATAGCTCTACTCTTCCCCAGGACTATCCCTCTCTGGGCCTGATGACTGAGAAACTCTCACAGAAGAACATCAATTTGATCTTTGCTGTGACAGATACGGTTGTTGGCCTCTACCAGGTACCAGCTGCAAAGCCACCCTCCTGGGTGGCTGATGGGCCATGGGTGGCTGGACATGGCTTGGTGGTCTGTCCTATCAAAGCTCTCATGTTCCAGGACTGGGTTTCGCCCAGCCATGGCACATTTACCCATCACAAACAGACCTTGTTTATGATATTCCTACAGAACTACAGCGAGCTGATCCCAGGCACAACTGTGGGCACCTTGTCCAGAGACTCCAGCAACGTCCTGCAGCTCATAGTGGACTCCTATGGGGTGAGTGTGCAGTGTGATGGCCCCACAACAGCACTCTCCATAACAAAACAGCCACCGCTTCCCACTGCCAACAACCCACAGATTTGTCAGCTGCCCCAGTCCCAAGCATCCTCCTTGGAACAGCTGTGAGCATCTGCCTCCACCCATGTGTGCAGACACCCTGAGGGTGGGAGATCACTGTATTCACCACCTGTCCTTTCCAGTCTTGAAAACTTTTCCCCATAGAGAATGACACAGCTGAGGCTTGAGAAAGATTTGGGGCACTTGGCTCCTTTCCCATGTGCATGAGAGCATCACTGTGGTGCTGGGGGCAGGGGAGTACCCCACCAGGGCTACGCCCTGCCCAGCCTGTGCTGTGTCTTCATCACCCCTCTCTCCTTCCCTAGAAAATCCGCTCCAAAGTGGAGCTGGAGGTGCGTGACCTCCCTGAAGAGCTGTCCCTGACCTTCAATGCCACCTGCCTCAACGATGAGGTCATCCCTGGACTCAAGTCTTGCATGGGGCTCAAGATCGGGGACACGGTGAGGATCCCACTCATGGGCTTGGCTTTTCTCCCCTCTACGTAGCAGCACTGCCAGGTCATCTGTTGCTCTGCACCAGCACCATCTGCTTGTCCCACAACCTCCCAGGTGACACAGACCCTGGAATCTCAGCACTAGAGAGAGAGAGGTCCAGCAGGGTGGGTGCAAGGAGGAGTATGCTTTTTTTAATCTGCTGGATGCAAACTCTGATGTCTCTAGCTGAGCCTGGGCTGCTGCCCACAGGGCACGGGAACCTGGAATCATTTGGGTTGGAAAAGCCCTCTAAGACCATCAAGTCCAACTAACTGATCTCTGACAGGTCCACCACTAAACCATGTCCCTAATCACCATATTTACAGGTTTTTTGAACACTTCCAGGGACAGTGATTCTACTTCTTCCCTGGGCAGCCGGTGCCAGAGCCTGACAAACCTCTCAGTGAAGAAATTTTTCCTAATATCAAACCTAAAATTTTCCTGGTTACTGTGGCAAGCACATTATCTAGCCCACATTGTGCTGGGACAGCTTTGATAAGCTTTGATGAGCCCAAAGGGACCTGGTGGCTCCCATTTCTGAGCTCCTTAAGCTGGGGCATGGACTGGAGCAGGTACTGACATCCAGACACACACCTTTGCCCTCCAGGTGAGCTTCAGTATCGAGGCCAAAGTACGGGGCTGCCCCCAGGAGCAGCAGAAATCCTTCACCATCAAACCTGTGGGCTTCAAGGACAGCCTGACGGTGGTGGTGAACTTCGACTGCGAGTGCTCCTGTGAGAGCCACGCCGAGACCAACAGCCCGTCCTGCAGCCATGGCAATGGCACTCTGGAGTGCGGCGTGTGCCGCTGCAATCCCGGGCGCCTGGGCTCACACTGCGAGTGCTCAGAGGAGGAGTATAACCCCTCACAGCAGGACAACTGCAGCCCTCGGCCAGGCCAGCCCCTGTGCAGCCAGCGTGGCGAGTGCCTCTGCGGGCAGTGTGTGTGCCACAGCAGCGACTTTGGGAAGGTGACGGGCAAGTACTGCGAGTGCGACGACTTCTCCTGTGTTCGCTTCAAGGGCCAGATGTGCTCGGGTGAGTGCTGGGCTTGGCAGTGAGGCAGCTTGGGGCTGTTTAGGCTGCCTGAGATCCTGGGCAAGGGAGACACCAGTCATTTTGGGGCTTGTCCTGTGAGTTGTCCCCAACTCTGACTTGTTCAGCCATGAATCTACCTGGTCTGAAGTGATGCAAGAGGAATTACTACCTTTTTGGCCACTGATATCACCTCCTGTGCCTGAGACCTGGGACTGGGGATGGGCTAGAAGGTTAAAAAGGAGGCCTGGTGGGGCTGGTGGGGACCAAGCAAAGCAGCTCTGGGGTGTACAGGGCAAGGACCTTGCGTGAATCATACAGCTCAAACACATTAGAAGTACTGTTCTGAAGAAGGAAACTCTAGGGTGGAGGGGGAAGGGTGGGGAGAGGTGGGTTTTATCCTCCACCCAGTTCTGGAAGACTTCCTATTGGTAAAAGTGTTGGGGAAGTAAATCCTCCCTCCTTGCTGGCCTTACAGCATCTCCCCTCCTGAATATTAATCTCTGCCACATGCTCCCAGACTCACCCTCTCCAGCCAAGCTGCTCTCAGTACTGGAAAGAAAGGACCAGCTCCTTGGGTTCTCTGGTTCTCCTCCCAGGGAAGAAGCCCTCCCGCAGAAACCCCATCCCAACATCAGTTCCAAATGTCCTGATATGCCAGGGCCTCTTTCCCACCAGGAACCTTCATTTAAGGTTCCTTCCACCCACATCTCCAGTAAACACTGAAGGTCTGAGTGAATTGCAGTGCTCTACCCATCTCATATATTTAAGGGATGTGAGAGAGGTGACAGTGCATAGGAATGAGGTATGAAACTGTGGCACATCCTCTCCAGGAGCAGAGTACCCCAAAACTGATTTAAGGGGGGAATGGGAGAGAGGTAGCCACTCCCATTCCTAACCCCAGCCTCCCTCTGTAAGCCCAGGATAGGTGGCTGCTAACAGAGTGTCAGAAAAAGACACCAATTCCCCACTGAAATCCCAAAAATCCCCAGGAAAACATCAGTGGCCAAAGTTGATTCCACTCTGCTGGAGCCTGGCCTGGATGAGATGAAACCTGGGGCTAGATGACACTCGATTCTTGCTCCCTGATGTCCCCATATTGAGTTTTTGAGATCCCACCTACCCCTCAGGACAACTTCATGGCTCACACTGCCTCTGTGCTGCTCAGATTGATCCTTTATCTTAACAGCCTGCTGATAAGGGAGGTGGAAACACTGGGTTTCCCCCACCCTGAGTAGTCAGTGTCCTCAAGGAGCCTGTTCCTGTTTGAACAAGGGCTGCAGGTCCCCAGGATGGGTGAGGGGCAATGATGAAGAGCTGCCCCTGGCCAGGGTGAGCTGTTAATTAACCTGAACTCTCTGACCCTGTTGAGCCACTTCTCCCCAGCCTACCCGTCTGTTTCCATGCCTTGTCACCCAGCGTGGCACTATTTTCCTGTGACTCAGCCCTAGTTCCTCATTAATGGGGTTATACATTTATTTCACATGCCAGTGCCTCCAAGGGCATGGCCGGGAGGGTGCCCAGCCGATCCCCTGCCGGGAGCAGCATTCCCAACCTGTCCCTCCCGCTGTGCTCAGGGCTTAGGACAGGTCAGCGCCTGCAGCTCCACAGTGTTTCCACCACTTGCCGTGTCTCCTCTTTGAGCTGAAATAAACCACAATCCAAATAGCTCCAGGGTTTGGCAGGATTGGAGCATGACTATCTGTCTGTCTGAGTAAACCAGTCTCAGTGAGCGTGTATTGGCCTTTTCCCAGCAGTCAGCTTTCCCTGTCTGGTCCAGGCCTGAGAAAGGAGTCAGACTTGGGGGCTTTGACCAGATGTCCTGACTCAATCTGAAATTCAAAGCCACAGAAAAAACTCGACTTGCTCAGAGACAGATCTGATGGAGCATCTCCAGTTGCTGCTGCTGGAGCTGAGGCAGCTCAGCCTGAAATGTGGGAGTTTGTTCTTGCTTGGGTGGGATAAGAGGAGTGTTGGGGACATGGTGAAGGTCTGGGTTTGGTGTGAGCTTCTCTGTGTCCCACCCCAAGGACAGTGCAAAGGAGTTGTCCTAGGTGGCCAGTCTGCCTTGCAGTGCCCACAGAAGATGAGCTGCCACTCTGGGTCATAGGCATCCATATGGGGAACTGCCTCTGTGGACACACTTAGAGTTCTGATGCCTTTTGGTTGTCCCCAGGCCATGGGCAGTGCAGCTGTGGGGACTGTCTGTGCAACTCAGACTGGACAGGAGACTACTGCAACTGCACCACGCGCACGGACACCTGCATGTCCAGCAACGGGCTGGTGTGCAGCGGCCATGGCTCCTGCGTGTGTGGCCGCTGCGAGTGCACCCAGCCCGGCTCCTACGGCGACACCTGCGAGAAGTGCCCCACCTGCCCGGATGCCTGCACCATCAAAAAGTGAGAAAGAGCAGAGGGCTGGGACAGGTCATACCACATTGTGGGCTGGCAGAGAGCTGGGATAGGTCATATTCCACTGGGGAGCTGGCAGAGAGCTGAGAAGGGTCATATCCCATCATGGAGCTGGCAGCACTGGTGGCAGGAGCTCTCACAATCTGCAGCCCGGTAGGGCTGGAACTGCTGTGATTTTCACAGCCTGAAACTGAAAGGTGTGACAGTTCCCAGAGGAGAGCATGGAAAAGCTCATGGTACTTCCCTCCTCTTCCACAGGGATTGTGTGGAGTGCAAGAAGTTTGAGCGGGGAAAGCTAGTGGAGCAGCAGTCCTGCAGCCGCATGTGCCGTGACGAGATTGAGACGGTGCAGGAACTGAGTAAGAGGAGACCCAATCCCTGTCCTAATACGTGGAAATCCAAGGGGCTGTGTATGCCACATGATTTCCCTCTATGTGTGCACCCCTCAGCATGGGGACTCTGAGCCTCTCCCTCTGGCAGGTGACAGGGGCAAGGATGCTGTGAACTGCACCTATAAGGATGAGAATGACTGTGTGATGAGGTTCCAGTACTACGAGGACTCCAGTGGCAAGTCCATCCTCTATGTCATCGAGGAGCCTGGTAAGACCCAGCTGCCATGCTTAGGCTAGGGGCTGCAGAATGTACTGTGCTGGGTTTCTGTGCAGAACAGAGGGATGTTGAGTTCCCTTTGTACCTCCCACTCCAGCCAGGCTCATGGGGCACCAGGGCTGGGGGCTGAGAGGGATTAAAGAACTTCTTTGTCCCCTCCTCAGTTCCAGCGGGCCATGATTTCCTGCCTCTCAGGTATCACATTTCCTAAGTTATTTCATCCCTTCATTGAGGCCAAGGACGGGGTTTCAACCTTCCCACTGCCCTGATCCTGTGTTTGACTTTGTGGGGGTGATTTTTCTTGGGAAGCAGATAAGAGGAGGCTCCCATCAGCAGCCCTGGGGTCTCCACTGACCTCAGCTGAGCCTGGGGCTGTGTGGCTGCAGATCCTTCAGAAGCAGGGCGGTGAAGGCAGCCACCAGCTCTCACTGCAGCTATCTGCCATGGGCAGCGTACAGCCCACACTTCCCAGCCCCAGAGCCAGATGGGAGAGGAGAGGCAGGGCAAAGGCTGGGGTGGCCACATGGCCCGGGGCAGTGTGCAGGGGGAGCAGGAGCTGTGGAGGCTCACACTGGATCTCCCTGCCCCCATTTGCCAATTCAGTGTTGACACACGGACAGAGGCGGGGGCAGGGTGTCAGTGGGCTGCTGGTTTGGGGCAAACTTCACAAGTACAAGGACTTGGTCTCCAGTGTCATCCCCCACTGTGGGCGAGACCTGTGAGGCCCCTGATCTAGCTCTAGGCTTGGGTGAAGACTCCCACCCTACAGACAGGTGCTCAGGTATTTTGGCACAGGTGCCCCATGGATGGGATCCTCCTTCACAGAGCCTGCTGTGCTCAGGGTAGAGGCTTCTGCTTGCTGGCAGAGGAGGATGATGCCCTCCTGAGACCAAAGGAGCTCCATGTACCCATGGCCAGGTAGCCCCAGAGCTGCTTTAAGTTGCCCTGGGAGTGCTGAGCTCCCCCCAGCCCTGCCCTCCTCTCTGCTCCAGACTGTCCAAAGGGGCCAGACGTCCTGGTGGTCCTGCTCTCCGTGACAGGTGCCATCCTGCTCATCGGCCTTGCTGCCCTGCTCATATGGAAGCTCCTCATCACCATCCACGACCGCCGTGAATTCGCCCATTTTGAGGAGGAGAAGGCCAGGGCCAAGTGGGACACGGTGAGGACCAGTGGATTGGGTGTGCTGGGCAGGAGCCCCAAAACCCCACAGCCTCTGCCTTGAGGGATCCAGATCCCAGTGCTCCTGGCATGAGAGCCCAGCTGCTGTCTGTTGTCCCATGTTATGGTCCTTAAGGGCCAGCTTGTCCCATTCCTCTCTAAAGCCTGGGATAATGTCCCATGCAGGACTCAAGGTGACACTGCCACCCAGGGCACCCCTTCCCTGAGCCTGCTGTGGTCCCAGGGGCTGTGCACAGGTGATAGGAGATGTCCTAGATTATTTTCCCCCCTCCAGCATATTCAAAGCACTTGTCAGCAGCACGGCCCCCTTACTGCTCGCAGCAGTGTTTCCATCCCATGAGTGAGGCAGAAGGTCCCTCCTGCCACAGGATGTGGAAAGCACTGAGGAACCCCGAGCAAAAGGGAGGGGGCTGGGACAGGACTGGTACCTGTCCCTCACCTCTCCTCCATCTCCTAACCCCCCACAAAGTGAAGGGATGGTGTGGGATGGGATGGGATCGGATGGGATGGGATGGGATGGGATGGGATGGGATGGGATGGGAAGCTCTTTCAAGAGGTCTCTCTCCTCCTGAGCTGCTGCTGCTTTTCCTTTCCTCCACAGCAGATTTTCCCTCTTCTGCCCCATGAAACGTTATGGGGAGCCATTAAACTGCTCATCCAAAGCCTTGGGTGGAGACAGGGATCCACCACTCCATGCTGAGACAGTGCCTCAGTTACCCCAGATTTTAAGTAGAACAAATGCTGATGCCAAGCACAAAGTGATGATGCTCTTTTTCATCTTCTTTCTTCCTCCAGACCCATAACCCTTTATATAAAGAGGCCACATCTACCTTCACCAACATTACATACCGTGGGAACATGTAAGGATGCCACATCCAGCACTGGCCATGGGATCAGCTGATGATCCATGGGATCTCCTGGAACCCAGTTTACAGAAGAGCTTGTTTGTGTCTGCCTGTGTGAATGACTGCATGTGATTTAACAAGTCCCTGACTGCCTCCAAGCCCTATTGTCTGTCACCCCACTGTAACTGCAGGGACATGCTTTCCATGGCAACCTCGGTCCTTACCTCAGCGGGTCGCTCGCAAAGCCACCGGCCCCCCCAAACACTGAACACAGAGAAATGGGATGATCTCTGTCAGTCTGTGAACTCTTTGGTGCTCATCGGGCCATGGGCATTTCAGGAGCAGCTGCTTGAACCACATGCTGAGCTGTGTTCTCCTCCACAGCGTGTGCTGGTGAAGCTCTGCCTGCTTGGAGTCCCCTTCTGCACTGGCCTCGGTCCCTCTGGGCACTGGGACCTTCTCCTTTGGGACAGAGCAGCTGCCAGCAGCAGGAGCCATCGCTGGCTTTGGGGATTCAGGACACTGCTCAAGCAGC
This sequence comes from Pyrgilauda ruficollis, assembly GCF_017590135.1. Lineage (NCBI taxonomy): Eukaryota > Metazoa > Chordata > Aves > Passeriformes > Passeridae > Pyrgilauda > Pyrgilauda ruficollis. Next base: position 758,014 of record NW_024514432.1, read on the forward strand.
CCAGCAGCTCCTTTCTCCTTGCAGCCATATGTCACTGGTGCTGCTGTGACCCAGGGTGCTAAAAAGCTGTACCCCGCATAACAGTGCCCTCCCTCGCTCCCTCCAATGCATTCAGTCTATACCACCTGCCAATTCCGTGTAGCATCAGCTGTGCTGGTACCAGCTGCAGCCTGGCTCAGCCCCTGGGATGGTGCTGAGCTCCTCCTGTCTGCCTCCGCTGTGCCCATGCCACAGCGCACATGGATGTGCCAGCAGCTGCTTCAGGAAGGTCATGACACCTGATATCCCTTGAGCCTGGCCACCTCTCTCCCCTTACTGTGTTTTTTGGACTGTGTAAAACTGCACCACCTCTGGACTTCTGTGTGGCTAAGGGTTCCAGAAGAGCAGGCAGGGAAGGGTCAGGCTGTGTCCTGCTGCCTGGGGTTGTGTGTCACCCGTGGAGGAAAACAAAGAGCTGTCCCAGGGGCAGTGCTGGGCTGTAACAGTGCTGCTGCCTGGTCCCTACCCTGCCAGAGCACATGGCTCAATTCTCCTCAATTGCCCCAAAAAGCAACAGTGACCTTGCTCCCATCGTGGGGTTGGCCCCAACGGCCCCAGCAGCGTGTTGGCTGAGCTGGTGGCCCTGTGTCCCTGTTCCCTGGCTGACCTGTCCCAGCAGTGTGGGAGCAGGGGCAGCAGTTGGTGCTGGGTGGGATCTGGGGCTGAACCCTGGAGGGGGGCCAGGGATGGATGGGCAGCACTAGAGTGCCAGTGATTCACATCACAAAAATAAAAATAATAATAAACAAACAAGAACCAGGGGAAAAAAAAAACAAACACCACTCAGACTACGATCAGTGTGGTCCCCAGCCTGTGTCCAGCTTTCTACCCTGAGGGCAGCCCCTGACAGCCCAGCACAACTAGGGGAGCTGGTTTGAGATGAGATGGGTTAACAGATGGCACAACCAGGGCAAACTGGGCTGTGGGCTCGCCATGGGGGTCTCTGTTCTGTTACTGGTTCCCTCCTCAGGGTCAATAACAATTTGGGGGTCACAAGGTGGGCCAAAGCCCACAGCAGACTATGGTACTGGCAGCACCTCACTCGCATGCAAGTGGAGTGAACCCCAGCATGCAACATCCTGTTTGCTTGGGTCTCTGACACCCCACACATGCCCCGTGCTACCAGGTGCTCCCAACCCACACTGTATTCAGGCACCTTGGGCAGTGTTCAGTGTCCCTGGCTGTGCCAGGCAGGGGCTCAGTGAGTGATTCCAGCACCCAAGTGGAATCTGGGCTTGAGTGGAGTTAGGCCCAGCTTGGTTTGGCCCCAGGCTGAGCATTTTGTCTACTGGTTGGCTCAGGGAAAGGCAAAGGCAAAGGCAGAGCCTGGCTACAACATGAAGAAGCAGGATGAGTTCCCCTCAGGCTTCCAGGGACTGCTTCCACTGGAGAATCCCCAATGATTCCACATATGCTATTCAGGCAGGAGACTTCCATTTCCCATGGAGCTGTGGGATGAGGCAAGACCCCAGTTTATCCCAGTTCACTGCCCTTGATGCCAGGGGGTATGGCTATTTGCAGGATCCATGACCACAAGGAGCAGCTGTTGGGAGCCGGGAGTGACTTTTTCCCCCCAAAATCAAGGCAGTGTCGCTGTGCCGGACGGAGTAGATGAGAAGGAGCAGTCGGAGGTCCCTCCTGGGGCAGGGCGTGGACTTTGTGGTTGCTCTCAGCTCCCTGGGAGAAGCCATTTGGGAGCAGTAGTAGGTCCAACCCTGCGGGACGCGCCGATTCGGGCTGCATGGAGGCTGTTGGAGCCCGGCACCACTAGATGGTGGTGTCTGTACGTGTTCGGCCCAAGCCTTCCTCCTTCTGGGCTGCTGAGTGATCGTCTCCCACACTGGGCAGGAACATTTGACCCACGGAGGTTTCTAGGGAGTGGGGACACCTTGAAACCCATCCCACTGACACAGCTCCGACAGCAACACTTAAGGCCAGAATTCTTTTTACTGCTTCTTTAATTCCTGGAAGCGCTGAAGTGCTCTTTGCTTGGACCCCATCACTCCTTTTGTAAACTGTTTTCTGCTAATAAACCCCAAAAATAAGCAAAGCACTTCCAATACAGACAAAAGATGACAAAAGGTGTGTTTTGTCTTATTCACAATCCAGAATGGGGTTTTCTACATTTCTAGGGAATTTTCTGAAATGAAACACATCTCCCCATTCATTCTAGGGAAGCAGGTCAGTGTTGGAGTGCTGAAGTCCCAACACTCTCAATGGAAATCCATTTTCCAGAACAGTCTCCAGCAGGTACTGAAGGACATGACTGTAGATGGTGAGTACATCAGCACTTCAGGATAGTTCAGGATCTGGAGCATCTGCAAGGCAGAAAACTTAAGATTTGGAGAAGAAAAGAAAGAGCTGGAATTAAAAACAAAAAGCCAAAATGCTGCATTTTCCTTGGCACAAAATCACAGAATAATTTAGGTTGTTGTATTTTGGGCTCCCCTTCCTCAAACATATTTGCTGAGAGGATTGGGATTGTTCAGCCTGGAGATGAGAAGCTCTGGGGTGACCTAATTGTGGCCTTGCAGTACCTGAAGAAGCTGACAGAAAGATGGAGAGAGACTTTTTTACAAGAGCCTAGAGTCACAGGACAAGGGAGAATGGTTTCCCACTGTCAGAGGGCAGGGTTAGATGGGATATTGGGGAAAACTTCCTCCTTGTGAGGGTGGGGAGGCCCTGGCACAGGGTACCCAGAGCAGCTGTGGCTGTCCCATCCCTGGAAGGGTTCAAGGCCAGGTTGGGCAGGGCTTGGAGCAACCTGGTGGAGTGGAAGATGTCCCTGCCCATGGCAGTGGGTGGAATGAGATGGTCCTTAAGATCCCTTCCAACCCCCAACCACTCCATGAGTCTATGATAGCTCCCCACTGACTAATTCCACCTTCCCCCATAGTTCTGGGGACAGGGTTGACATCCACAATGTAGATTCCAGCTGTCCCCTTAGCCAGCAAGGAGCTGCAGGAAGCCCAGGACACACCACAGAAGGGGACTGGCGTTCACCTCCTTGCTCTCTGCTCCTACCTGGCCTCTCCTTCAGCAACCCAGCAACAGAAACACAGGGAGGCTGCTGGATCTTTGCAACTCTCTTTTGGGTCACTCTGGCGTGGGACACACATGCACTCAACACAGCTTAAATTCTCTCTACTTCTGCACTCCCCTTCATCTTGGGCTGAATTTTTGCTTTGCATTAAATGGCAGAGAAGCACAGTGTGAACTCTGTATGTCTCAGCAATGCCATCCCTCAGTGGGGCATAGGAGAAAGGGCTGTGTCTGTATGCTTGGTGGAGCATTGAAGGAAGTGATAGGTTATGAATGGCCATGGAAAGGTAATTTAATCTTCCTTGGCCTCAGCACCCAACCCTGCTGGGAGGGAGGGAGTTTCATTGCATTATTGTGGCTACATTTCTTCAGATCCTGAGATGGAAGGAGTGGGTGAAAGGCAAAGGAGTCACTATTATTATTATTAATAACCTCTTTCTGGCAAGTCTTTCTGTGCTGACTGCCAGCAGGCAGGGCAGTTTTCCAACACTTTCTTGTTACAAAGAGCACAACCATTGTGGATAATCTGGGCTTTGACCTGGTCACAGAGGAGACTCATTTGACCACAGAGCCATGGTGTCAAGTCTGGATTCTGTGGATGGAGTCTCTCCAGCTGCCCTTTTGCTGTCACTCTCAAAGCCTGAAATCTCCCTGGAGTGCTGGCAACACTCCCTGTTCCACTCAAACATTGCCTGGGCACTTACCTAGGGCACAAGGGTGACACCTTGTGTCACCCCAACTCCATCCTGGGCTCCACAGCCAGCAGGGTTCACCCGACCAGCAAGGAAAGCTGGAAGCCTTAGGACAGAGGAAGGTAAGGCTAGGTATTTACAGTCTTTTTCCTTGGAAGAAACCTAGAAATCTTTGGAAACCAACAGATCAGTTAAAAGCCTCCTGCATGCCTGTGCTGGTGCATGTCAGATGACAAGGATGTGATTTTAACATGAGGCAATTGGTTCCCTTAAAATATTGCAGTGGTTCCCACCCACATGGGATAAACATGGAAGCAAGTCTCTGGTGGTGAGGGACTGACGGCTCCTCCAGCAGTAAAATCATCCTCTCCTGTCTCAGCAGGGTCTAATACTTTATTTTTGTACCTCCAGGTGCCACAGAAGCATCATGCTATGGTGGGGATTTCCGCCCCTGGATTTAGTCCAGACTCTCACTTTTTCCCTTTTTCCAGTTTGTTTCAGATGTTCCTGGCTACAAGAGCAGAGGCCAAGCTCTTCCTTTACCAGATGGAACACAGAAAGAGTCAACCTTCACTTTTCTGGCTAATGATAAACTGCAGGGAATTGTCCTCCCTGCCAGATACCTAACCAGCAGTGTGACAAATAGGGATGGATCCCCATGGCATAACTTGTCCAGATCTTCTCAAGGCTGCTGGGATCTCTGCTCCCTTTGAGCTCTGTGAAAGCAGGACAAGGCTCAGTCACAGCTCTAACCACGCTCCTCCTCTTCAGCCTATAGGAAAAATTACTTGGGTAGCTACAAGCAGAGGAATCCTCCACCTCAAAGTACTTGGGAAATGGGTGGAGTTCGCAACTCCACACCAGGAGAATTGTTTCAGATTATCAGGTGAGTTGCCTCTGTAGGACACAGAGGGAAGTGCCCCTCCCTGCTGGGGTATTTGTGCCTTATATAACAACATACACAAAACACGGGGGCCCCAAGAGGAGATTTCCAGAAAAGCTTTATATTTGGTTGCACATCCAGAAGCATCTGCATGGCTGCCATCTGCTCTGCAAAGGCACTGCTGGAAGTGCCACCACGGGCATGTCACACCCCTGTGCAGTTTAAACTCCCCAGGTACCAGGTCCCTCCAAAGCCTGGGTGCAGCAGCTGGTGCTGAGTGGGGCTGGGCTGTTTCACAAGCCAATGTCTCTCACTTTTGTCTTCTGGTTGTCACCTGCAGGAGTTCAGGGACAGCACCAGCCAGTGTGGATGGATGGATGGAGACTCCCTCAAGTGTTGCAGAAAGAAGCCCCACAAAATTTGGAAAGTCACCCTGTGCCTCCCTTTGCATGCTATGAACCAAATTACAGAATCACAGAGTGGTTTGTAGGGACTTTAAAGCCCATCCAGTCCCACCCCTGCCATGGACGGGGCACCTTCACTACACCAGGCTGCTCCAAGCCCCATCCAGCCTGGCCTGGGCACTACCAGGGATCCAGGGGCAGCCACAGCTGCTCTGGGCACCCTGTGCCAGGGCCTGCCCACCCTCCCAGGGAAGAATTTCGTACAATATCCCATCTAACCCTGCCCCCTGTCAGTGTGAAGCCATTCCCCCTTGTCCTGTGACTCTAGGCCCTTGTAAAAAAGTCTCTCTCCATCTTTTTTGGAGACTTCCCTCAGGTAATGGAAAGGGCCAGTTAGGTCAGCCTAGAGCTTCTCATCTCCAGGCTGAACAATCCCAACTTTCTTAGTTTTTCCTTGTACAAGAGGTGTTCTATCCTTCTGATCATCCTGGTGGCCTCCTCAAATTCTGTCCTTCTTCCTTCATCTTCCCTCCCTCTTCCCAGAAGGCCAAATAAATAAATATCTAAAGGGGTGCTGAGAAGATGGAGCTGGACTCTGCTCAGAGGTGCTGAGCAATAGGACAAGAGGCTACAGGCACAAACTGATGCCCAGGAAGTTCCACCTGAACATGCACAAGAACTTCATCATTGTGCAGTGACCAAGCACTGGAAGAGATTGCCCAGAGGTGTGGAGCTTTCATTGTTGGAGACATTGGAGAACTGTCGGGAGGCAGTCCTGGGCAATCCATTCAAATCCTTTGAATTTAAACCCATTACACCTCGTTGTAAGAGGACAGGGGAGAATGGGTTCAATTTGAAAGAGCAGGGTTAGCTGGGATATTGGGAATTAGGAATTGTTCCCTGGCAGGGTGGGCAGTGGCTGCCCCTGGATCCCTGGCAGTGTCCAAGGGCAGGCTGGACAGGACTTGGAGCAACCTAGGCTAGCGGAAGGTGTCCCTGCCATGGCAGGGGTGGCACTGGGCGCTCTCCCAGTTCCTTCCCACCCAAACCATTCTGGGACTCTGCACCATGTGCTCTGGAATGACCCTACTGGAGCAGGAGGGCTGGACCAGAGGAAGCCCTGTGGTCCCTTCCAGCCTGTCCCATTCCGGAACTCCCTGAAATGCGAGACAAACTCCACAAAAGCCCTTTTCGGGCCCCTTCCCCCACATTTTCCGGCGGGAACGGCTCATCTGACCACCCCTCGCACGTGACCGCCGCCCGCAGTCCTCCTTCGGGTCGGACCGCGCAGGGCTACTTCCGCTTCCGGCGCTGGCCGGACCGTCATGGCGGCGCCCAGCGAGACAGGGGAGCGGCGGCCTTTCGGGAGGCGTCTCCTCACCGACCCCGCCCGGCTTTTCCAGCACAACGCCTGGTGCGTGAGGGCTGCCGCCGCTGCCCGCTCTAGATCCCCGTGAGCCGCCCGGGGTTCTGCTGCCCTGTGGTGCCGGCCCGCGCCCGGCGGTGGGGTGGGGGTGGCCGGGGCGGGCTCGCCGTCTGCTCTCCGATTTGCGGTGTCTGTAGCCAAGCGCTGTGTAATGGGCCAGTCCCAACGTGCCCACTCGCTCTCACAGAGCCCTTACCGCGGTGACCTCCCTCTTCTCCGGGCGCGCCTCGAGAGACACCCTCAGGCCGAGGGAGCGGTGGGTGTAGGGCTGGCGACAGCGAGTGCAGGCCGGGCGGGGACCGGCTTCCCCGGGCAGGGCACTGCCCTGTGTGGTCGGTGCTGGTCCCCGAGGTTCCTGAGCACTTGGAACTGCTCCCTGCGGGGTTCTGAGCCTTGGGGACTGATCATCTGGGGGCTCCTGAACCTTTGGGATTGATCCCCAGGGTTCTGAATCTTCAGGACTGATCAACAGGGAATTCTGAGCCACTCTCAACCTCTCCTGAAGCAGTAGCATTCCTCGGGCTCCTGTGGTTGTAGCAATTGTTTTGTTGCTGTGGTTAGTAAATGTAAATTGCCTGCTGTCAGAAACCCATAACCTGTCATTCCTCCAGTAAGGTGGTGCCAAGTGTGTGCTTGGAATAGGAGCTCTTTATTTAGATACAGAAGTTGTTTTAAGCCAGTTAAACCAAAAGCCAGTTAAATCCAAATTCTCTTATTTGCTGGGTATTTTTGCATTTTTGGGGTAAATAGATCCACTTTTGGTCTCTGGCTGTTATACCGTGTTAAGAATCGAGTGTGTTTAATTTGTAATTAAGTAACATTTATATGTGTTAGCCTGTCATTCTTTCTGAGACTGTTCTATGCAAAAGGTATGTTACAAAAGCATATATTTAGTTTTCCTGTTGAAATTCTTAGTAATCTGTTTTTTTCATGGACTTAATATTTAAGCCTTTGTTTTGTAAGTTAAAATCAGAAGACTGATTCCTTTTGAGACAAGAACTGCTTCTTGGGTCTTGTATTCTGCTTTTCATTGACTTGTTTTAATGAAAAGAGGTCAAGTGAATCCCTTGAATGATTGCATAGCTGTGTATGTGCATTGATGTTATTAATAATTCTTAATGCTTTAAAACTTCACTTAATTTTCTCATACTTTGATTTAATTTAACAGTTACCTTCCAAATAACCCAACTGCCTTTTTATGTTTTCACTTGAGAAAGATGTAGTTTTGTGCTGAGTGCCCTCATGGTTTTAGCAAGGATCTATTCCCTTTAAATTTAACTGAGCATCCAAAATGGGTCAGGTTTAGGATCCCTTCTGTTTGCAATTCCATGAGTTCCTTCAGGACTAGGACCTGCACATACTTACTAGGCTGTTGTGCTGGTGCTGGGCTGGAATTGGGGATCACATCTGCACCCCTGTCCATTTGGAGGGCTCTCCAGACCTTTCTCTTTCCTTCCATGCTTAGCTCTAGCTCATCTTATTTTTCACAACAGGGATAATGTGGAATGGTCAGAAGAGCAGGAAGCCAATGCCAGGAGTAAAGTTCAAGAGAACAGCTCACAACTGTTGCCACCAGATAAACAAGGTACTTTTGGAGAGTGTCCTCATGCGAGTCTTGGCTTTGTGTCAGGAATGGAACAGTCTGGCTACAGCCACATCAGAACATCATCATTTCCTCCCTTCCCCCTCTCCCAGTCACTCAGAAGGCTTTAACACATGTGTGATAGTGGGAAATTGAGGAGGAGGAACCTTTCTGTTCTTAATTTATCTCTCTGTGACTCTTCCACCTTCACTAGAGACTCCTGCTGGTTGGGAGGAGTCACATTGGGTTGAGCTTCTCTGTCATGTTGTGTTAAACACTTGTTAGTGTTCGTTGTCAACAAACCTCTTTGAGTGTAGAGTTGTTGCCTCTGCTTATTTTTGCTCTTTAAAGCTTAACTGCTAGTAGTTAATCTCTTTTTGCTGACTTGCTGTGGAGTAAGCCCTGATCCAAGCTGATTTTCTCTTTCAAGGGTCTGATAAAAGTAGTTTCCATATCTGTCTCTACAAAGTAAACAAACCACATGAGAGCAATTTCATCAGAGAAAGAAAAATTATTTTATCTTGATTGTTTATCCTCAGATAGACAGCAAAGGGATTCCAAAGTTTTTATTTTGTATAGTTTAAAGGATATTTAGCAATCCAAAATGCGGAGCTTAATTGTCTCTGAATCATGCTCAAGGTGCTCGGTCTTTGGTTAAGTCAGGGCTGAAGCCATTCTGAGATGGTTAATAATGCATTTTCTCCACACCTGGTAGAGATCATCCAGTCCCTCAAATGTTGGTGAAATGATTCTTTGGTGTGATAAGAAACTTGTCTGATGATGATCTTGTTATACCCTGCTGAGCTCTAGGGTGTATCTGCTCCTTTTGTTCAAATTAAATCGAGTGTGTCACCCGTAAGATGATGCTGAGCACTACTGGAACTATTGAGACACTTCCATATAGCTTCCAGTTCACAATAGCAAATTTAATTACACCAAAGAGTAACCCTCCTAATTTCTTGGACTCTTAGAGGTATCCAGCAGTTTTCCATTGTGATGCCCATTGTGTTGAGCTCATTTTAAAATCTGGTTAGCATTAAAGGGTGCTGTCTGTCATGCTTTGAGAACCTATATACAACTAGGAAATTGTGGAGCAATTTGCTGTTGGAGCCGTTTGTCAGAGCTCCATGATGTATTTCCCAGACTGAACAATGGAGGCCAGTCAAATGTTGATGGTTGCTATTCACTGGGAAGCATGTGGAGACAATGGGATGGCTGGAAAGTAGGGAAAGCAGCCCAGGCAAATATGCCTGAAGGGTCTGGTAGTTTGAGAATCAGGATGTCCAAGGAGAAGAACAAAGGCAGAATATTGGTCATTATGGCTGTATTATTCTGTGGACTACGTGGGGATGTCAGGATTTGTTCTGAAGAAGGAGGGAAGCTCTGTGGGTATGTGGAAGATGTCTCCTGTCTGAGAAAAGAAAGAGAAAGAAATCCAAGTTTCTTGGTTTCCTTTTCAGGCTCCATAATTAGCCCCCTTGCAATTCAGGAGGTCCCTGATTCTCTTCTGGTCTTTTTGAACTGTTACTTTTGTTTGCTCTTCTTTTGCAGAGTGAAGGGGTGAGTATGGTCTTGTCTTTGGGGGTGTGCTTACAAAGGTGAGCAGGAAGTCAGGACTCCTTATCAAGAAAGTCTCTGGAGGAATCTGGCTTGCACACCGATGGCACTGTGAGCTAATACCCCAAAAAGGGCCTGAAACAAATATGATGTGAACTTTGCTGGCAGGAAATCTTTCTGAAAAATTAACATGGTCATATTTTTGCTTAAATCTGTTTCTTGTATGATCTTTGTCAGCTGGTCCTTGATTTTTTTGTATTTATATTGTTACTGACCCCTTATTCAGGGCTTTGAAAACAGCAGGCTCCAAGGTAAATGAGCTTTAACTAAAGCTTCCCCACATGTGGTTTGGAGTATGACAGCTCTTCAATAGCATCCAACAGAATTTCACACTAATGTAACAAAGGAAGAGTACAGTGTCTTCTTCACGAGTGTAATGTGACAAAAATATGTGCAATCCAAAATGGCTGGGCTGGAATTTTGTCCCAGTATCTCAAGTAAGCATTCCACAGCAGTCAGGCTGTCATGGGATTGTTGGAGATGAGCAGGAATCAGGATCTGTATTTTTGTTAGGTGAAAGAGCGTTTCAGCCTCAGAAGCCTTGCATATTCTTGCTAGTACATGGGAGAAAGTTCAGGATAGAGTGTGCAAGGATTTGGATCAATAGCGCTTCTTCCAGCATCAGCAGTCATTGACTTCTTCCATGCAAATAGTGAGCTGACCTGGCCCTGCTCACTGTGACCTACAGTGAGATCATGGCACAAATTTACTGCTTGTGTCTAATACTAGACATTAAATTTCCTTCGCCTTGGTGTTTAAGAGCCAGGCTTCTTAAAAGGAGAAAATCTTTGTAGTTGAGGTAAAGAGATTATTTTTTTATATAGCACTTTGTGCTGCAGGGATAGATCCTACTAAAAATAGACATATGACTGATTAGTGCTTCTTTGTTAAAGCCATTTTTGTCTATATTTGGCTGAAGCTAATATTTTTCAGGTGTTCTGCGTTCATTTTACCGCCTCACTTTGAAACAGTTTTATGTTCTTCAGGAAGACTAATAAATAAACAGCAGTTCAGCTAATAATGCCCTCCAATCATTTTTATTCAGTGATACACTTGTTGCCATCCAAAGACGGTTGAGGAATTAGTTGTTATTGGCATGCAAGTAGGACTTCTGGCCATGGATGTTAATGCCTGTAGGTGATTTCAAGCACAGGATGCTATAATTAGGCGTTAATTCCCAGCACAGAGAACTCATCACATTGATGAAATCATAGAAAGTCACTTGGATTTGTAGCTTCCCTTGGAAGAAATAGTTTCCCCAGATTGTACTTGATCTGAAATCTGTGGAAGTGTGTAGAAATAAGTTTGCAGGTGACTCAAATTTCAGTCAATCATGGTTTTGTAAGAGCTATTCCAGCTCCCTGTAATACTTCTCTTGCTCCTGGAATGAACCATTTGATGTAAAAGTGCTGCTGCTCAAATTAATTCTGTTCATCTTTAGCCTCTCCACCTTAGCTCCCCACTGGTACTTTAATGCAGTGGTCACTGTTGATTCCCCTCTTTTGTTTTAGTTCATAAATGGGTGATGCTCTGACACGCATAGAACTATGGAAAGCAAAGTTATCTGGACTGGACTCCAGCGAAATGTGGGAAACATGTTACCTGCAGGATTGCATAAATTCTGACTGAGCTTCCTGCCAGGCCTGGAGAGTTGACTCATTTTTCAGTTTCTCCACCTGAAAACAAGAGCAGTGTGTTGGACAGGAGCTTTCAGCTCTGGGCAGCTCTCAGAAAATTCCTTAGGAGTTGTGCTTTACACTTAACGTCACCAGGCTCCAAATTAATTGTTCCAGTGAGCTGAACAAATCAGTGTTAGAGACGGAAGTAAAACCTGGATTTCTTTAATCCAGTCTCCTTCAAAGAGACTTTTTCTGTTGCCAGCTTCCTTTAAATCCTACCAGGAGGCAGCTTCCTCTTCTCTCTTTTCCCTTTTTAAGTCCTACAAAGTGACTGTGAAGGGCATAGGCTGAGTGTTTGTGTGGGATTGCAAATTTAAATAAAGGTGATTTTCAGTCAATAATGTCACTTATTGCAGGAGGTTGGTGCATAGATACCTGCAGTGATCCCTCACTCTCTGAACTGATAAACCCTGATTTGATGCCTGGTGATGTTTTTGCTTGTGTTCACAGAGGAATATGAGGTGAATGCTAAGAAATACTGGGATGACTTCTATAAAATCCACGAAAATGGCTTCTTCAAGGACAGGCACTGGCTGTTCACTGAATTTCCTGAGCTGGCACCTCACAGGAACTCAAGCCAAAATGGAGATTCTGTGCATGGATTTAGTGACACAGAAGAATCCAAAAATGAAGGGCTGGGAAGCTGTGAAAATGGCCATTGCTCATTGGGAACCAAGACAGAGAGTCAGTTAAACCTGATAAAAAGCCCACCTGGAGGCCACACAGAGGAGCTGGCTGCACAGAAAGACAGTGAGCTGAGTCAGTGTGATGGGCGTTACCCAGGATCAGCTGCATCTTACCGTATATTAGAGGTAAGAGCTGTAAATCAAAGTCACACATCAAAGCCTCCCTTGTGTCAGTGTGACTGGGACATAAAAACGTGTGTCGCTGCCAACGAGCAAGGGAGTGGATGATTGCCTTCAGTCAGTAAAATGCAAAAATCAGAGGGTAGTTTAGAGCTGAACTAAATCTGTTGGGATTCTCTTGGTTCAGACTCTGAATTAGCAGAGCACAAGGACCATAAGAAGTTTACAAGTTTAAAAGCCAAACTATTGCTATCAGATATTCAAACAAGCATTTAAAAGTCATCTTTTGACTTCTGCTCTGTATAAAGCTTTCCCTTGTGTCCTGGTTCAGGGCAAATCTGAGAGGAAACTTCCAAAGGGGTCTTTCTAGAAAGCAGATTCAAGTGGTCCCTCCCCCATCTGGTTCAGGAAAATACTTCCTTGGAGAAAAGTGGAAAAAACCTGCTTATTTAACAAGCAAAGGATTCACAGGCATAAAAAATGAATAGTATTAAACCATAAAACCTCTTGCTGTTCTGAAGAGATGGCAACTTCAGAAAGCCCCTGTTGTGGGGTGTAGCTTGGCTCACTCAGGCTGTTATCAGTCCCTCCGGCGCTGGAGTGCTGCGTCCCAGGCCCCAGTGGGCACCAGGTGTGAGCTCCTGGTGTTCTTCTGGGGTTTTAGTCTGGAGCATGGTGGATCAGTTCTGAGGAAAAGAAAAACCACAGTCCAGGGAACCTTGCTACCTCAGCTAGCTAATCACTAAAAGTAAAGCAGAGTTCTTGCCCGCTGTCTGTCTTGCAGACAGCACAATCTTTGAGAAGGAATACAGAGTGGGGGGAAGCAAATACAGTTTCTGCAAACAAGCTGCACACTTCTTCACTCCCCCTTCGCTCTTGGAACCAGTCTTAAAGATGCAGAACTTACTATCCAGCATAAACAGAACTGACAAACAGGGATACAAGCATCATATAGTCACCCTAGGACACCTTGTCATTATCTTCTGCATGTTTGTGCTGACTCCTCTTTGCCTTGGGAGGTGTGAAACAGAGCAGTGAAGCCAAGAATGTAAAGATGGTCTTGGGTTTGTTCCTTAGGGCCGTTGTGATAACAGGGAATCCCAAACTGATACAGGCTTTGTCCCAGAGAAGTTTGTGGCAGTTATAAGTATTGGACTGCTGACAGCTGGTTGTGACCTTCTGCTCTGCCACTTCTAGTTGTTCACTGTAGATATTACTGGATTTGTTTAATACTTACTATTATCTGAAAGTCCTGCCTTTCCAGGGAGAGTTAGTATGAACTGTCCTGATTTTTGAATTTGACACTTTTAAGATTTTCTCAGACTTCGGTGTTCTCAACGTGGGTTTCCTATCTCACCTGAGCACTTTAACTAACATCTGTCACTGCAAACCCTCTGTGGTGTTTTCTGCTCAGTCTATTTCAATTGTACTGATTATTTAAACATTCAGAGGCAAATTCCCTAAACCCAGTTGTGTGAGCCATCATCTCTTCAAATGGGAACAAGCAGAAGGAGTGATTAGAGTAAAGCAAACTTAACTTCTCTGTTGCTCTGATTTTCTATGGAAGTGAATGTAACTCATCCATGGCCTTTGCCAGTGCTTCAGTGATTCATACTGGTTGTCATGCTTGGGATTCCAGCAAAAACAGCTTTCAAAAGAGTAACAATGTATAGCTTGTTATTAAGATTTTGACAAGAGCTTGCTTAGTGGCTTTCCATGCATGTAATCCTGTTCCTCAGACCTTAACACGCTCAGATCTTGCATGGACACTTGAGAATGGTCACTGCCACTCTCAGCTTTACTCATGCGTAGCTCTTCGTTACATATCTGTAGAGAGATGATTGAAAATTATCTGCATGTACATGCTGAAGGAATTATTTTCACTGTATACATCTGCTCTGTTCATGCAGGTTGGCTGTGGGGCTGGGAATACAGTCTTCCCAATTTTACAAACCAACAAGTAAGTAGAGACAAGAGGAAATAGCTTCCCACTGCCAGAGGGCAGGGATAAATGGGATATTGGAAAGGAATTGTTCCCTGTGAGGGTGGGCAGGCCCTGGCATGGGTTGCCCAGAAAAGCTGTGGCTGCTGCATTCCTAGAAGTGTCCAAGGCCAGGTTGGACAGGGCTTGGTGCCCCTTGGTCTAGTGGAAGGTGTCCCTGCCCAAACCATTCTGGGATTCTGTGAAGTAATTCTCAGTAGGCTTTTACCTTCATGATATACCAGCCTCTGAAAAACAATTGGAAAAATGTTCCATGACAATCTCAGAGAAAAGCCAAATGCAAATGGTACCTTTGCCACCTGCAGCTTCAGGTTATTGTGTTTTGAGCTTGGAAGCCCTTGGTTTTAGATCCAAAAGAAAAAGGAAGCAGTCAATTCCATATGAAAATAATGGGCATGAAGGAGTAGTGGAATCTACCAGATTTTGCACAAAAACTAAAGCCCAGGATTTCTGGGATTTGTGCATTTGAAACACTCCTAAATTCCTCAATATAAATTATGAGTTTCTTTGATTTATTGCAGTGACCCAGGCCTGTTCGTTTATTGCTGTGATTTTTCTACAACAGCTGTGGATCTTGTCCAGGTAATCTCAGTGGTGACTTATGAAAGTGTGGGAAGTATCTGGGGCCAGTTGCCCATTAACACAAATCTATACCTACTGCCAGTGACTCTCTGGCTGTGCTGGCAGCTTTCTGGTTTTAGCCAGCCCTGGTGCTGACCCTTGCACTGGGAAATCTGGAAAAGGAGCCATCAAAGATTGTAGAAATTAGGGAAGTAAAAGTTCTCAAAATGTCATATTGGCAGCAAACAGGTCAGACAGATTTTCTTCCCCTGTGGCTGGCAGTACTTTTCTCAAGACAGTGTTCTCTTAGTTGAGTAACTTGAAAACAAAATCAAACCTTGAAAACATCCAGGCTATTTTTTAACAGGAACTGAAGCTGGTTTTGGTTTGTGCGTGTTACTGTCACCACAGTTCTGGGAACATGGTCTGATGCTTCTGCACAGGCAGCTGAGGAGGGATCATGTTTGTGGTGTAAGAGGTTGGGATTTAGTCAAAGGACAAATAGCACTGATAAATTTCTGGTCAAGGGAGTACTGAGAATATATGGAGTATCAAATGCAATCAGTCACTTCCTGAAGTGAGAGGGGACCATAGCACCACAGTCAGCATCCATTTTGTCCTCTGTATGTGACACAAGCACTGTTTGTAGAGGCTTCTGCAATCTGTAGCAGCAGCTTTAGAAAAATATGCAACTTCTAAAAGACATCTAAATCTGATTTTTAAGACTGTAACTTTAAGCAACCAAGTTTGATTTTTGGGGTATAGAGAATATCTGCTTGTAGATGAAAGTAATATTGATTTCAATGATGCAGAGAGGTGCCCTGACACTCTCACTTACGTAAAGGTTTCCAATTTATCAGTATAAATCTCTCATTTCTTACCATTGTCAGTGGAAATTCTGACCTTAAAATTGAAACCCTGGATCCAGTTTTGCATTTTTTTCAGTGCTGATTGATTGTAACAAGACCAAAGCTCTTTGTAAATCTCCTGTGTGTAAATATTTTTTCACATTTCACACCTGTTCCTTGCCTGACCAAGGAACATACCTGACACAGAAGTCCAGTGAGACTGAAACAGATCTCTCTACACACCTCTTGATAATGTGAAAGTTAAAATACTCCATATAATACTAATAATCCATATAGTCCAGCTAATACTGAGATCAGGGTCTGCTGCTAATGTTTTTAATTTCTCTCCCTCAAATACAGAACAATGCAGAATATGATTCTTCTCGCTGCTTTGCATTTGTCCATGACCTGTGCAATGACCAAAGTCCTTTCCCAATGCCAGAGGAGAGTCTTGACATTGTTATTCTTATCTTTGTCCTCTCAGCAATTCTCCCAGAGAAGTAAGTTTTAATAATTCCTTCTGATTGCAGAAGATAATTCTTCTACGGCTGGAGTTCTTTAATAATCTCCTATCAAGGAAAATTAAAGTTTGTTCTGTTTGTGGTCCAGTTTTCCATGAAGCCTCAGAAAATGAAATTTGCAGGTATTTGCTGTTGTAACCAATTCTGGCAGAGGACAGGGTGATTTTAAGTGGCTTCAGGTGATCATTGCTGGGGTCACTGTTCTGAACCCCAGCCACACTGAACACTCACTTTGGAAAGTAATCTGCTGGATTTTCAGGCTCAGAGGGTAGATTAATTTTTTACATGGGAGGTGGCAAGAAGGAAGGGTTCAGGTTCAGAAAAAAGGTAAGGAAAGTGCTGCAGTCTTAGTGTGATAACTGTTACAACCTACACTAGTCTCTTTTTCTGTTCCCTTTAGTTTTACTTCACAACACTTCTCTTCAAAGGTTCACTTACTACTTGTTTTGCAGAAACCAGTGAAGATCCTTTTGTAATCAGTAAGAGAGAGCAGTTAATCCCTGCTGTGGCAGGATGTTATCCTTGTAGGGAAAAAAAAAGCAAAATCGGGGAATGTCAAAAAATAGAGGCCAAATAAAATGACTCTGGGAGAGCTCAGAATGCTGCTGGCTTTGGGTAGCTCTTTACGTGAAGTTGAATCATAGAACTTTATTCCATCTTTTTGGAAGGAAACAAACATGATTTTGCAGCCTGTTGAGGGCTCCTGGTTTGTTCTTCTCTCAGGATGCAGTGCATTGTGACCAGACTGAGTCGCCTTCTGAAACCAGGGGGAATGATTTTGTTACGAGATTACGGCCGGTATGATCTCGCCCAACTTCGGTTTAAGAAAGGTATTTCCTTTCCCCTGGGAATTCTTGCCCCATCACTAGTAGATTTTGCCTCTCTGGAGCTGTGTCTGCCCTGTTGGGAGGCAGCTCATTAATTCCGCAAAGCACGGTGCGTGCTGGGGAAGGGCCTGTTGTTGGATGGCAGTTGTTGATTTTTAAGTGATCAGTAGTAACTGTTTATATCTGTCTTGTTCTTAGGTCAATGTCTGTCTGATAACTTCTATGTGAGAGGTGATGGCACCAGAGTCTACTTCTTCACACAAGGTAGGAGGCCAGAAACATGACTCTGACCATCAAAAAACATCCCTCTGACTCGCTTGACCACTTGTCCCTGTGCCCTCCAGATTGGCCACAAGGTCTTTTCAGCCTTTTTCTTGGAGCACTGTGAAATGTTAAGTATCTCCCAATTAAACAGTGACCTGGGCTTGTCAGCTTCTGGTGCAAGCATGGCGTGGTCAATTTCCTTAGTGAAAAATCCTTTAAGAGGAAGACTGGTGTGTTTGCTACCCTGGAGGGGTGGGATTGGAGGAGCTCTCCTTGTATATGGGCTGCAGATGATGGAGAGCGATGGATACCACTTAGCAGAACTTCCCTTAATTTTCCTGCTCTCCTGTAAGGAAATCAGAAGGGCGTGGTTCAGCATGGAGCTGAGGCAGCCCCTCCAGTTCTGCTGCTGCTTGGTGTTAGCAGCAATTGTTATTCTCCCAATTTATCACCGGCTGCACCTCCAGTCCCTCCACTACAGGCACCTGTGCACTGTCAATTCTAGAGCAGTGGCACAACTGTTCCCCACTGCACGAGTCATGTTTGGCACAATAAAAAATTAATGTTTAATACATGTTTGGCGAACATCTCACAATGGAAAGCATCTGATAAAGAAGCACAAGCTGAGACCTGTCAGACTTTTCCTACAGAAACTCCAGACAAACCACGTGCTCTGGGTGTAAGCTCTGCTACTCAGCAGGACTGGGGCACTGTGAGACTTACTTGTCAGGATTACCTG
The DNA here is from genome assembly GCF_017590135.1 of Pyrgilauda ruficollis. NCBI lineage: Eukaryota > Metazoa > Chordata > Aves > Passeriformes > Passeridae > Pyrgilauda > Pyrgilauda ruficollis. The sequence continues at coordinate 775,946 of NW_024514432.1, forward strand.
CCAGTGGAATTGTTGAAGCCTCAAGGGCTCTTAGTGCTTTAATTGGGCCCCAACAGGGTGTGGGGTTGAGGGATTTTTTTTTTTCCAAATTTAACCTTAATGAATCCCATCCCCCTCCAGCCTAGGCATCACAGATCTAACTGCCACTATTTAAAAGCATAGGTCTGCTCCTGTTCTTTGCTCTTGTGGACTCTGAAATTCCTCTGGGCGGGGGGAAGGGATGGCTCTGTCCCAGCTTGCCAGAAGATGCTCCTTAATTGGTTACTACAAGCAGTATCCTTATTTGAAACTGCTGTTGTTTCCTTTGTCAAGTCTCTAGTTCTAGATGTACTCCAAATAATTATTTCCTTCTTTGCTAGAAGGAAAAATTGAAAAACTGTGATGTTAAACTCCCCTAGTAAAGTAGTAAAGTCTTGTTTGATCATTTTCCTGCCAGGGTGAGACCGTGGGTTTCCTCTGGCCCATCTTTCAGCTTAGCTTAGCCCTCAGTGTGAGCAGGTATCAGTTAATGAACTGGTCTCCTCAGTGTCCTTCTCTTTGCTTCCAGATGAATTAGATCATCTGTTCACCACAGCTGGGCTGGAAAAAATCCAGAATCTGGTTGATCGGAGATTGCAAGTGAACCGTGGGAAACAGATGACAATGTATCGGGTGTGGATCCAGTGCAAGTACTGCAAACCCCCCACCCTTCAGCCATGAGGCATGTGGACTTTGGGCTGGAGCTTCTTCATCTCCTTCTGGTGACGTGTGTGTGATGCCGTTCTGCACACCCAGGACCTCAGTGCCTTGTACCATGCCTGGCATCACTTCAAGTGAGTTTTGCTAAGGACGAATGCCCTGAGAGTAGAGCAAGCATTTTAGATGTCATAAAATCACAGACTATACTCAGTTGGGAAGGACCTGTGAAGATCAAGTCCAACTCCTGGCCCTGCACAGGACACCCCAACAATCCCACCCTGTGCCTGAAAGCATTGTCCAAACACTCCTTGAGTTCTGGAAGCCTTGGGGCCGTGACCCATTCCCTGAGGAACGTGTTCAGTGCTCAACCAGCCTTTGTGGGAAGAACCTCTTTCTGATATCCAGCCTAACCCTCCCTGGACACAGCTGTAGCCATTTTCTCAAGTCCTGTCCCTGGTCAGGAGAGAGAAGAGATTGGTTCCTGCCGCTCTGCTGTCCCTCAGGAGGATGTTGAAGATCCCAGCGAGGTCTGACCTCAGTGTCCTCTTCTCCATCTGAACAGACCAAGTGCCCTCAGCCAGTCTTCATATGGCTTACCCTCAATGCTCTTCACCATTCTCATGGCCCTTCTCTGGATGGTCTTTAGTAGCTTAATGTCTTTTTTTATATTGTGGTGCCCAAAACTGCCCCCAGCACTTGAGGTGGGGCTGTCCCAAAGCAGAGCAGGACAATCTCCTGCCTGACCAGGAATGCTTTACCTAATGCCCCAGGACACAGATGTCCTTCCTGGCTGCCAGGGCACTGCTGACTCAGGTTCAACTTGCCATGGACCAGGACTCCCAAGTCCCTTCCTGCAGGTGCTCTCAGCCTCATTCCCCAGTCCACCCACACATCCAGGCTTGCCCCTTCCCACGTGCAGAATCCAGCACTTTTCCCTTGTTGAACTTCCCATGATTGGTGATTGCCCAGTTCTCTGATTTGTCAAGGTTTCTCTGAAGGGCCTCTCTGGCCCTGAGAGACTTGCCAGCTCCTCCCAGTTCACTGCAGACAGCAAACTTCCTTAGTATTCCTTCAAGTCCTGCATCCAGGTCTTTAATGTGGATGTTGAAGAGCACAGGCTTGAGAAGGGTGCCCTTTAAATGTCATGCTACTGGTCTGCATTTTAAAAATTATTTATTGTTTTAATCTAAGAGATGGTCACGGTGTCTTACAGCAGCTGAGCAAGTTGAGTAGTGACTTGCTCACACTCTGGATTTCCACATGAAACAGGAGAGCTCTGACCTTATCTCTGTCTTGTGTACTCTTGTCTTGGCAACAAGCATACAAAAGATAAACCTCCTCTTCTCTGCAACTGCTTGCTGATATGAATCCCTTGGCCAGCTCATCTCGTGCAGCTATTTCCCAGTCATTCAGGTACATTGATCTGAGGGCAGGAGCTGAGACTATGTGAGTCTGTGTGTACCAGCTTTCCCCGGATGATTCAAGGTGTGGAGATAACCTGTGGATGCTGCTCTGCCCTCACTGTCCACAAGGATGTCTTCCCAGGGAACCAGCAAACAATAGCTCAGGTGCTATAAATTACTCTCAGGCAGGGTTCAGGTTTTCAAAAGTTTGGTGCTGATGCCAATTTTAGGGCGCCTTCAGAGTGCAGCAGATCAGAAGAAACTAACAGGACCAGGGTTTATAAATAATTACCTGCTTTTCCTACTGGCTGCAGCTTCCAGGTCACAAACTACCCTGCCATTGTGATGTGCTAAACAAAACATGAGACACTTTCTTTAATCTGAAATCTCCAGGAGGTTTAATTTTTGCACTCTTGTTTAATTTCTTAAGAGGAAGCCAACGTGGCTTTCAGAAGGTATTCCCCTGTCTTTTGACAGCAAATACCTTTTATCTCAGCTTGTTTTCCTCAGTTATTTTTGCGGTGTGGTATGACAGGTATTGGAATCAGTTTTGTGCTTTTCAGTGGTGGTTTGATTCATATCAATCAGGCTTGCAAAAACTGTAGCAATGGGGAACAAAGCAACACGGACCCCCTTATGCATCCAAAGGAGATTGCTTTATTATAGAAATTGCCCCTTTTTTATACCTTTTAATCTCCACCTGACATAACTGAAACCAAACCGAGGCCTAATAGAATTTAACAGAAAGAGCGCACCCATCGGCTGGCTCAGCTGCAGTGCTGCTGTCCGCACATCCTATCACCCAATCAGCTTCCCGCTCATACACTGTCCACGCATTCCTCCAACCAATCACAACCTCACTTCCAGCTGTCACTCAGCTGACTCTCTCCTCACTCATAACTGCCTCTCTCCCCTGAACTGAGTTCCACCCATCTGCAGCTGTGCCTTTTCCACAGGGCCTTCTGGTCAGCACAAGCCTTAGCAACTTTAACAATTATACCCCCATATCCCACATCTCCCCCCATTTTGTTTTTTTTTTAATTAGGCAATGAAAACCTACTAGAAAAAACCTAAACAACTCCTAAAACATTAATAACAGTGACAACAATAATTATAAAAACTGTTCAAAAACTGTAACGTGCTTATAAAATAGCAACTATATGCACATAGAGTCAGGATGGTGCGACAACAGGTCGCACACACCGTGATGGATCCCACTCCACCTGGTGGCCTGTGGAAACACAGGCATAACCTCTTCCCCATGTCATTAAGTCCAGGGGTCGCTTCCACTGTCCAGTTAATTTACCATTTACCATTAAATTTTAATTTACCAAAGTCCTTTACCATTACTGGAGGTCTTAGATGAGCCTTTGTGTTGAAGGAATACTGTCTCTTGCATGCAGGTTGTCCCATCTCATCCCAATTTAAAAAATTGAGGGCATACAAGGCTTTAGCTAGTCTGCCATGAGGGCACCGCACATCCCCCTCTTTTTGTTTTTCAGGCATGGTTTTTAGAGTTCTGTGGGCATGCTCAGCAATAGCTTGCCCTGTGGGAGAGTGGGGAATGCCTGTATGGTGAAACACACCCCATTGCTGCAAGAAGTTACCAGCTTGCTCAGAGTTGTAGGCAGGTCCATTGATGGTGTTGGGAAGGCCCAGAGTGGTGAAACAGGTGAGCCAGTGCTGCATAGAATCACAGGCCTTCTCTCCGGTATGAGAAGTTGCCATTAGGAAATGGGAATATGTGTCAACGGAAACATGAACATATTTCAAATGACCAAACTCTGGGGTAATATCAGTTTGCCAAACGGAGTTAGGAACAGGAACAGGAGCAATCCCACGACAGGAGGGACAAGACAACAGGATATCACAAGCCTGTGAGGAGATCAATTGAAATTGTTTGTGAAGAGAACGAGCATTCTGGTGGAAAAAGTAATGAGATAACTTGGCCTGAGAAAAAGTATTTGGTACCACACCTGTCATCACAGTAATATCTGCATAGTTACTACCTTCTGCAATAGGCCCAGGTAAACCTGTGTGGGAGCAAACATGTAACACATAAAAATCATGCTGCTGGATGTTAATCAAAGTCCACAGTGTTCTTAACTCTGTAAAGAAAAGATGGTTATTAACATGCTTTAAGTAGGAAGATTCTAAACAGAATGCAACATTGGCAGTATATGAGGAATCAGTTATGATGTTAAGTGGTTCCTGTGAAAATAACTGAAAATCATATCGGATAACAGCCAACTCTAAAATTTATACGGAAGCATCTTTTAACATTAATACCCTTCTATGCCACTGGGCAGAGTCACCTCCACACCAAATCACTGCAGTTTTGTTGGTTTTGCTGGATGTGTCTGTAAAAAGTTGGTCCGTTGACGGGGGTCATGATGCAGCGATGCTTTGCGTACGAGGGGAGGTTACCCATCTCTGTCCATAAACAATGGAATAATGGATAATTGTCCAGAAAAATCTGCAAGTACAATTTGAAAGTTAGTGTCTTCTGATAGTAACCATATGAAATTTCTTGCTATGCCTTTACTTGCAGGTATGTAAATGGTATGTGGATCTTGGCCACTGAGAGTTTGTAGTCACTCTTTGCCTTTCTTAATTAAATTAGAGGACATACCATTAACAGTCCACACAGTCTTTGTTGCTGCGTGAGGTAAGAATGACCATCCTAACACATGTAAAAGGTCTTTATCATTAACAAACCATTGAAACAGAGCAGCAAAAGGTTGAAATTTGCTAGCAATTATAGCAAGGTACACAGATTATTCAGGATCCCACCTCCAATTTTGTCGGTTTTCTAGTGCTTGAGCACAGTGTGCAAAGGCAGTTTTAACTTCTGGGGTCAGCTGTCAGAGCAAATACGGGCAAGGGTTTCCTCTGAGTAAGTCAAATAAAAGGTGCAAAAGTTTTGTAGATAGACCCAAAACAGGACACAACAATTCAAGTAACCTAGGAATTTCTGTAATTCATTTAAAGTTAGGTGTCTTTAACACAAAGCCTTTAAAGGCTGAGGGCTGATGGTCTGTTGAGTAATTCTACATCCCAGATAATGCCACAGGGACTCATGTTGTAGCTTTACAAGTGCCACAACAAGTTCTGCATTTTGAATTGCCTGCAGGACAGCTACCTGAATAGAACATAAGATGGATTGAGCTGCAAATAAAATCTCTTCCATATAATATATATGGTTGCAGCAGGAAATTTATGATGGACAGGCTGTAGGACAAGATTGATTACCCTTTAGCATGTAGTTGTACTGTTACAAATGCTTTGTGGCAACATGGTCCAATGAAATCTCTTCATTGTTTCTGCATGATTCAGGGTACGCACAGAAGAGGCAAACCAAGGTGCATCATCAGGATGTAAAGGGATGGTGAAAAAACAGTCTTTTAGGTCTAAAATTAATAAGGGCCAATTGAGGGGAATGATTGTGGGTGATGGAAGCCCACGCTGTGGAGCCCCCATAGGTTCAATAACTGCATTTACTGCCTGTAGATCCTCCGATAATCGCTGCTTGCCATTTTGCTTAGGTATACAGAATACAGGGGCATTCCAGGGGCTAGAAGATGGGCATATATTGCTTAAGGACAACTGGTCTTCCACAAGCTGTTTTAAATATAGTAGCTGTTCCTTTCGTAGGAGCCATTGGTCAACCCACACAGGGTCTTCAGTCCACCATGTGAGTTTACGTATGTCCAGTGTTTGATTTTGGAATGGCTGATCAATGGCCCCTATGAAAAAAGGTTCTCCGGTGAGGTTGAGTCTATTTGTACGGTTGTTCCAAATTGTCCCAGAACATCTCTTTCCCATAATGTGCATGGTATAGAGGCAATGAATGGGGCAATCCGGGCAGTTTGCCTATCAGAGCCAAGGACAAGCTGAAGGTGAGCGCTAGGTCTAGGGCGCTGCATTCCTCCCACCCCAATTAGGGTTGATGTGGGTCTGATTGTGGGCTGATTACTAGGCCATTCATTGCTTTTAATAATAGAGACATCAGCTCCAGTATCAACAAGCCTTTTAAAATTTTTGCCATCTATACTGCAAAGTAAGGTTGGCTGAGCTGTTGTAATAGAGCTTGTCCAGAAAACCTGTGGCTGACCTGTGCTACCAAAGTTATTTGTGCCATGTTTACCCTTGCCACTGGGGAAGGGTATAAGTTGTGCTGTACATTGACCTGCAGGTATAAAGCAGGGTGGCACGGGAGTCCATAGCATAATTTGTATTTTGCCTTCATAATCCAAATCAATAACTCCAGGTAGTACAAAAAGTCCCAATTTAGTGGCAGAGGAATGCCCTATTAGCAAAGCATGGATGTTATTACCAAGGGGTCCCCACTCCAGTAGGAACTAAGTGCACTGAAGATGTCATGAGAGTTACTGATTCTCTGGAGGCAAGGTCCAGCCCTACACTTCCTGTGTGCAGGCAGGCTTGCTTGCCACATGTTTTGCCTTGCATTTTTTTGATTCTCTGGGGTGCACAGACCCACCCCCTGCCAGAAGCTGCCCGGCTGTGTAGCTTTCCCTTTTACAGGGTACTGGGAGCGGCATTCAGCAGTCCAATGCTTCCCTCTTCCACACCAAGGACAGTCTCTAGGTGGTATTTTTATCCCATCCCTTTGTTGAGGGCAATCCTTTTTAAAATGACCCATTGAACAGCACTTCAAACAACCCCCCGCCTGTGTGTCCAAAACCTGGAAGTGTGCGACTAAAGCCGCTGCTTGAGAGTTAGTATTGTAAGCAGTAGTTCCCACATTTTGGCATGCTCTAACCATATCTGCTATATCACAAGTATGCGGGTTGCAAACAGCAAGCAATGCCTTTCTAGGCAGGTCTTTATGAACTAAGAATGTCTTCATTCACATTTGTGAAAACAAGCTGCCGCAACAGAATAACTCTGGCTTCATCATTATCAACTTGCTAGGAGGGCGCGGCTTGTAGTCTGTCCAGGAACTACACAAACGACTCCTCCGGACCCTGTAAAATCTTAGCAAACGACGTGTTAGAATTGATACCTGTCTCCCGGAGCCACTGCAGTGCTTGCAAAGCTAGGTGGGTGGTGATATCATACACGTCACACGGGTAGCTTGCCTGTGCTGTAGGGACTGCGAAAGCACCCTCTCTGGTCAGCTGCACAACGACAGTTGGTGGATTTCTGTCTCACAGCGCTTCCGCCTGGGTTGTACACAGTTCTCAGTAATTGGTTAGCCAGACTGCAAACTGCATTGCTGTTAGAATCATCTTCATGATGCTTTTCTAGTCATGAGGTATGAGGACAAGCACAGTACTGATAGACTCTAGGTAGCTTAGGGCATGATGGGAAGATATGCTGCTTTTACTAGTGTCCTCAGTTCTTTAATTACTTTGTAGTGTAGCTCTCAGTACGCCGGTGTTCTTTCAACGCATATATTACTGGGCAGGCTGTAACAACCGCCAAGTCGCTCTTCTTCATGGCGGCTTCCCTGCATTTCTGCCAATGCTGGACTACTGCGTCACCATTTTGGGCAGGGAGAGAACCTGCCACCCGCCTGTGGTGTGGGAACTCCACACTGAGGGGATCAACTAAGCAAGGCTTTCCATCAGGGTAAGGCAATTCTGCGGGGCTTGGGTTAATCTCGGAGTAAGGCAATTCTGCAGAGTATGGGTTAACCTCAGGATGGACTACAGGGTCTGGTGGCACTGAGGGTTCAGGGAAATTAATTTCTGAAGCCACGTAATGGCTGCCATTCACGCAATTTACTTTAATGGCCACCATGATTGTCCCTCATGTGGCCAGGTACTCAAAAGTTTCAGCATAGCTGTCTTTGGTGGTACCAAAAAGTATCTGCCCCACTGCTTGCCAGTCTGATGGAAGGGGTCCATTAAAGGGAAAATCTTCAACATGACTAGACACCCAGTCCAGCAGGGTGCTCAGTCTTGCATCAGCCATATTAATAGATTGCTGATGTAGGAACTGCCATACCTGGACCAAGCTCCTGCTTTGTTCCAGGGATTTTCCATCTTCCATATTCTTTCCACGGGTATACTCACCTACTCTAGGTGAGGTGCATGCACTTTTGATTCTTGAGTTCTTTCCCAAACTCTCCTGGATCCTTTTCCCTGGATCCCTCCCAGACTCTTCCCAGCCGGCCCATCCCTTGACCCAGTGGGAGTTGCTACCGGAGTGATAACACACGCCCTGCACCACTTCAAAGGTCCCAGTTTGGGCCAGCCGTTCTGTAGCAATGGGGAACAAAGCAACACGGACCCCCTTATGCATCCAAAGGAGATTGCTTTATTATAGAAATTGCCCCTTTTTTATACCTTTTAATCTCCACCTGACATAACTGAAACCAAACCGAGGCCTAACAGAATTTAACAGAAAGAGCGCGCCCATTGGCTGGCTCCGCTGCAGTGCTGCTGTCCGCACATCCTATCACCCAATCAGCTTCCCGCTCATACACTGTCCACACATTCCTTCAGCCAATCAGCTTCCCGCTCATACACTGTCCATGCATTCCTCCAGCCAATCACAACCTCACTTCCAGCTGTCACTCAGCTGACTCCTCACTCATAACTGCCTCTCGCCCCTCAAAGAACCTCCAACCATCCAGCTTGCTGCTGTGCCTTTCCCACAGAGCTTTCTGGTGAGCATAAGCCTTAGCAACTTCAACAGTTTAACAGTTATAATCTCATATCCCACAAAAAACTTCATGTGCTTGTGTGAACCTGGGCCACCATTAGGGAGCTACAGTTTTCCTGTTACAAGTCTCACTAGTACCTGCCCTTTAGTTGAAGAAGAAAAATCTCTTGTTTTATTTAGTTAATGAAGCATCAAGATGTGTTGTATGTGTTCTGCTGGCTGAAGCTCAGTTCCCCTGTATTTTATTAGCCAGACACTTGTATTTGGAGCTTGACATTGTCACCTCTAGAGCCACATAGATTATGAAATAACTGCTATCTTGAACCAGGGGAGAGAGGCTGTGCTTGTTTGAAAAGAAACCAATGGGAGATCCCAGGTCAGAGCTACAATTTAATAGGAAAGGTGAATAAAGGCAAGAAACACAGGCTTACACAGGATACAACCTGACACACTGTTGGTCAGGGTGGTGCTAGTCCTATTAAATGGTGACTGCAGTCCTCTTGAAGTGATTGATGTGGTTCTGTTGAATCAGTGATCTGTAGAAGGGTCTGGTCTTCCTCTGAAGGTCCAGTGATGGTTATGTAGCTCTTGTCCTCTGGGAATCCAGTAGGTAAAGATTCCTATTTGGCTTCTGCTGAGCACAAGCCTGACCCCAGAAGCTCTGCAGTCACTGCTGTGTTTTCATGCTAAACTTAAAAAGTCTGGTTCCCTGGCAAGGCTGAGGCCTCAGCCAAGGTCTCGGCAAAACACAGCTCAGGTCCTTTGGCAGCAGGTGAGCAAGCTGAAGCCTCCTCAGCTTATCCAGGCGCAGTCAGGTTTAGCAAGAGCCCTGTGAGCGTTAGACCTGACATGACTCATGTGACCTCCTCAGTGACAGACCTTCTCTGTGTTACTGGGGCCTCAGGCAGTTCCCTGGTGTCCTTTCCCTCCTGGTCCCTGAAGGAAAACCTCCTCCTGGGATAGCTTTATCTCCCCCCAAGAAAAAATTATTGGGGTACACAATCAACATAATTAGTGTGAATTAAAGTAATTTGAAAAATGTCTTATTAATTCATCATCCAAACGCTTGTAAGCAGTGCAGGAAAATATGTTTTTAATTATAAACAGAATTTATGTAAGTTGATGGACTCCTGTTTAAATTCAAACTCCTGAGTGGGAGAAAATGAAGGCTTATTTGTTTGTGCTTTCAAGGCTGTATCCCAGTTGCCTGGTTTTGACTTGGACTGCAAGCAAAGACTTCTAGCCCAGTGAGCCTGGAACCATTGAAGTGGCTCTTTGCCTTTCTTAATACTCTTAGTTCTGCTGGAGTATTTAAGCAGTCACTCAGCAGGGCCCATGCTGGGCAGATGTGCTTTTGTTTCCTGTCCTCTTGGTGTTCAGAAAGCAACAAGTTAATGCCCTTAAGCCAGGCCTCCTACAGACAGATACTGTTTGAGCTTCGTTAACTAATCCCTACAAGCTCCTGTTCTCTCAGAAGCTGCTGTTCTCCTGCCACTCCAGGCCTTGCCTCCTACACAGCTCTGCTCAGGTACCTTGGTCCTGACTTGCAGCAGCTTCTGCCATTCCTGCTTTGGGCTTGCTGAGCAGTCTGGGTTGCTCAAGCTTTCCAGCATGTTTGAAGGAAATCTCCACATTGACTTTTACCATGCTGAAAAGACAGGTTAAGTGCCATTAGTGTTTTGGGGTTTTTTTCCCTCCTCTTCCTTCTTAGCAGAGTAATGTTAACTCTAAAGCCTTTCTGAGCATTTCTGCTCTGGTTTTGTTCCCAGCATTCCAAGTCTTGTGGTCTGTGGCTTACAGGCAATGCCAGCGTGGCCTGATGAGCCTCCCAAGCAGAAGAGATGATTTCATAGTTCTTCACATGCGCTGCCCTGGTGATCTTGAAGCCAGGCATTGTTACACTTCGGAAAATCTGGTCCTGAGTCTTGCCAGAAGATGGTGAGTTTCCTTGGAGATTCATAGAATGTTTTGGCTGGAAGGGAACTTTCTCATCACCTGTTGTGACCCCTCACATAATCCTTTCATGTAGGGATAATGCCATCAAGCCTGTGACTTCAATTTGGACTTGGAGCTAGTCCTTCAGAAAGGACTTTGATCCAGCCATGGTGCTGAGGGCTCCCTTCACTGGCTCCAGTGAAGGGCAAAGAAGCTTTTGCTTCCCCAGGTACATCATTCTTCTCAGAGCATTGTGGTTTCACAGACAGCCTATGAATTGAGAGGCAGGAGGGAACAGGGGAGGTGATGTGAACAAGGGGCTGCAGGGTATTTCTGATGCTGTCACTTCAAAACTAAATTGTAAATTTCACTGCAAATTGGAGCTTTCACCTTATCTTCCTGACAGCACAGCAAAGGTGAGAACAGCAGTCATCCGTAGTGATTTGGATTGTTACAATGGTCATCAAATTGTATGTGAGATCAGACACAATTATCTTCTCTCCCACATAATTCTGCTCTGCCTTCTTTGGGTATGCCACCACCATTTCTAATCTGCAGTGAGTTCTAGAGCTCCGGGATAAATGAGACCTGATTATTTTCAATTTAATTGTGAGCAGAGGGAACCTCCTTGTGCACACACCAGCAGCTTTTGGCACTGCATCATAATGAAAGCTGGAAGAGCTTCTTGCTGTCATTGGCATTGGAATGAACTCTGGCTTGTCCCCCACTGGATTCCCTACAGGAATTGCAGCCCCAAACTGAACTTAACTGTTTTTCCTGAGCACTGCTGAAAGATGCACAGGTTTGGAGTTGCAGAGATCAAGTTATTACAGGATTTGGGGACCATCCTTCCATCTCTATAAACACAGATGAAGGGAAACTGAGTCATGCAGTCTCTCTTCTGATTTGTCAGTCAGAGAAGTGCCACCATTTTTGGTTTGTTGCCATACTGGGGAAAATAAATCCATGAGGGGAGGATGCCACAATCAGGACCATTTTTGCTACTGTTACTATTTCTCTTCCTTGACAGGGGTGCCTGGCACATATTCTTGTGTGTAGTGTCCCAAGAAACTGACTTCAACAAAAGTTCTGATTTTAACTGTGTTTCAGGGCAAGATAGAAATTACCAGGAAAAATTACCAGAAAAATGACAATTGGAAATTTTTGGAGGACCCTCCTGTGAAGTGAGGTGCTGTGGAGGAAAGGAGTTGTCAGCTCTGTGCTTAACCAGCAAAGCTTTGGAGTTTGTGCTTTTAGCTCTCGCTGAGGGCAGTAAGTTCCTATGTGTGACTGCCTGGCTGAATGGGAGCTTGTGTTGCTTAAAAAGTGGGACACGTTGCAGGAAATTACCTTTGTAGGCAGCCCTGAGTGCTAATCTGAACTAAATAGGATACAGCATGAGTCAGAAGAGCATGAGCCAGGCCTGGACACTTGGCTGGAACACAGGCAGGGAAAGGCAAGGGAATCTGAGCCATGTGTGCCTCTGCTTTTCCCTCCTGCCCAGGGATTGTATGCCATGTTGTCATGCCAGTGAAGGCTTTTATTCTTGGTCTTTGACCCACAGTGGGATGAGCAGGAAATGGCAGCAGTTGGAAAGCAGTGATGGCAAAACTTACTACTGGCAAGTTTTACATGTCAGCACCTGCCAGCAGCTCCCAGCCTGTTGGCGGTTTCCAGGAAAGAAGAAAACTCTGGTGAGGTTTGGACTCTGCAGTTCTAAGCTGTGCTCTCTGGTGTTAACCCTAAAAAGCCCTCACTGCAAGCACAAACATAGCATGGGATCAGCATCCTGATTTTGGGGTGGAGTGTGACTGCTGTATTCAGGTTGTCTTTGGATAAGAACCCTTGTAGCTCTTGCAATTTCATGTTATGTGGAAGTTAGGGAGTTCCGGGTGATTGCCAAATCTTTGGAATATGAAACTTGTGTTCAGCTCCCGTGAAGCTGCTGTTGGTAGTCCCTGTTGCATGGGCCAGGCTCACACCTCTGTGCTGTGTGTCGAACACGAGGGGATCTGCTCAGGGGTAAGAGAGGTACTACCTTTCCCTAGGGGTCATTGGATATGGCTTTCCTCATTTGGAGATTAAATTGCTTGGTCTCCCCTCAGACTCCTTCTTCATCCCTGGGGCCAGGCTCAAGTCTTGCTGCATATCCCCCTCACCTGGGGAGCAGTACCTGGGCAGGGCCTCTGTAATTACGCAGCCACATAGCTTTTTCCACATTCGGTGCCAATAGTGGATGTGAAGAGGTCAATGGAGGTTATGCAGAAAATTAAATCTGACTTTTCCACAGCTGCAAGTGACTTCTTCCCTACTGAGATGAGCCTCATTAGGAAGGTTGGAATGTATTTGCAGACATTCCCAAAGAGGCTGAATATACTTAGAAAAAAGTGTGTGCAGTAACTCCAGCTTTACAATAAGATGTTGATTTAATTTTCCTCTTACACAAATCTTAGAGCAGTTTGTCTAAATAAGGCTTTCCAAAGCCCTGTAAGGTAGAATGTTATTATGTGTAACAACTGAGGCATGGACTCAGACCAGCAAGGAATCAGAATCGTTTATTCAAAGAAACAAGCTGCTTTTATACACTTCTTCGAGACACAGTATTTCCTTACACGGTAATTCTCACTAAGCGACCTATCACCCATCGCCACGTCATCAACACGCTTTCTTAATATCCTTCTGTGGGGTGGTCAGGGCTGTTCAGCGTCTGTCAGCTTCTGGCAGGCTCCTCTCTGCAGGGCTCTGCCACGTGGCGCCTCCTCTCCCCAAGGTCAGGCAGAGACAAGCCTCTCTGCACTGCCATGTGCTTCTTTGTGCTCCATGTGCTCCTGCAGGTGCGTGCCATGGCCTGCAGCTCAACTCTGTCCCGTCTCTGACCACAATTCCCTGGTTTTTGTTTTATACGAACAAGAATCACTAAACGAAACACTCCCAACATTAGAACATTCCAACATTGGCATTGGCCCACAACCCAATCCAAACAAGCTTCGTTCATCTTGTTCTCTCAACTTCCCCACAAGCTGAGAAACAAAGCCAGAACAACCAAGGCTGGTTGGATCACTCTTGCAGGTACCATCGTGGACCGGAATCTGTGAAAACACAAGCATAACTTTGCCCCCAGGTTTTCAGTGGAAAAGGTCCTTCCTATTTTCTACTTTCAAGATGCTTAGTAAGTCTGAATGAGCTTGTGATTCACAAAAATGTTGTTGGACTGTGGTTAGGTCATTCTGAATGTGATTGTAAAAGTTAAGAACATGTAAGGCCTTTGTGGGGAATATAGCTCATCCCCACCCTCCCTCTTTTTTGTTTTAACAACTATAACATGAACATATTTCAACCCAGTAAAACAATGCATATAAAACACAACAAGCACTACTGAGCAAAAATAAGCAAGATAATACCTTTAACTGCCTAAATACTTTACCATCACCCAGAGTCTGCCATTGCTGGAGAGCCCTGTTGCTGTTGACCTCATTTCAGAGAGACAAGACACACTCTTTCAAGGCGTGAAAAAAGCTACCACTTTATTTGATACATCCCTTTATATAGTTTTATAAACCCTCCCATGTCTATTCCCTACTGGTCAGTAATAAGCTGTTACCCCATAGTAATTGGTCAGTCTTGGACAAGGTGTCTACATGCAAGAAAGGGTTGTTTGCGAGATATTGTTTTCATTCTTTTCTGAGACAATTGGGATTGTTGAAACAGGTGCAAGAAAACAGTCCTAATCTGTAGAATTACTTTTGCAGGGAAACAAGTTGTTTTTCGCCATTACAGGTTTCTGTTTTCATGAAGAGCTTTTATCTTTCTCACAGCTATGTCAGACCAAGTTAGGATTCAGTCTGCAAAGCCTTATACAGGCCTGCTGTTTGCCGCCACAGAGACCCATTTCACAGTGAGGACCTGGAAAACCTTTCCTGGACAAGATTTCTAAGTTTACCTCAAAAGGGGGTCCAGCTTTTATAAGACCAAATCAGCAAGTCAAAATGAATTTATTACACTTCTAGTGCAGAAATACTTGGGTCTGGTGGTATACTTCCCTATCCAGCCAGGGCCAGGGCTAGGCCAGGGCCCAAGCCTTGACTGGGAGGGTTTCCCCAAAATATCTACAAGCAAACCTTAATTAATGTAACCAAAAGAATGCATATAAGTACCATTAAATAATTATCTTACAATTAAATTCCTTCGTAAAAACTCCATGTATTAATGCTGTCTGGATCCAGAAATATACTACTATCACCCAGAACCTTAAATCTAATTAACAGTCATGTCAAAATCTACAGCTTAGTGAAAATATAAAGTTAGTTTTTAACAAGAGCAAAAATTTACTTAAAAATACAGGAGCATCCATTAAAAAAAAAACAATTAGAACAATCCAGGGGGTCACAGGGTGGTATGGTAAGAAAGCAATATTTGAGATAGGCTCCAGGATTGTGGCAACATTCTGAGTAACAAAAACAGGAGAGTTTCACAGACCAGTGGCAGGAACTTTATGCCAAGCTTGCAGCCACCCCTGCAGAAGATGGTGGCCACATCTCCCTGGGCAAACCCTGCCTTGTGTAAGGAGCAGGGACGTGGCACTGCACCTGCCAGTGCCAGCAGGCTTCTTGGGTCACCTTCTTACTGCCCACATGCAGAGAGCCGCACACGTCCCACCGGACCTGCTATGTCACCGGCACAGCGTTTGCCGCCGTCCCCTGGCTGTGCCATATGCTTGCCAGCATGGCACGGCCCTGCCCTGCGCTCACCACCATGTGCTTGGCACCTTGCACTCACCACCGCCGCTACAGCGCTGTGCCCCTGCAGCTCCCCACGCCCTCCCGCTGCCACCTCTGCTGCTGCTGCTGCACTCTTGCAGAGGGCAAACGGAGAGGGAACGCGCTACCGCGAGTGGCCCACCCAGCTCCAGCTACTCACCACAACACGGCTCCGCCTGATGGCACAGGGCAGAACAAGCACTTCTAGGACACCGTCAGGGTCCCCTCCAGGATGAAATGGGTTGGGGAACCAGAAGCCGTCTTCTGGTTCTCCTCCCACACCCCCAACAGACTTACGGTCATTTGCTGACAGTGCAGAAGAGGTCAACATGGCTGCTCCAGTGGCACAAGCGCCCTTCTTTGTCCGGTCTGTGGGTGCCACATGCACCATGAGTGCCTTGCACACAGTCCACCACGGATGCAAAAGCTTTGTCAGCACTGCATTGACTTGCATAACTTGGTCCCACAGTCCGTCCCCAAAAGTGTCCCATATCCGAGGGTCAAAAATACTAGTATCATCTAAAGTTGAATCACAGTCTTTTGCCCAGAAGAAGAGTTTGTCCAAATCTGTAGATTCAACTTTCCTGATGTGCTTTATTAAAATACCTTCTAATGTCTCTGTGACGTTCTGTTCATCCCCCATTTTTCTCAGCTGCTACCCTCAGTCTTGCAGAAAAGTTGATTGGCACCACAAGCTTTGTTTCAGTTCCCAGACTTTGTTTCAGCCACCTGTAAAGTTCAGCCGAGCATTGCTACTGGTGCAACCACTAGTTGCCTATCAAGTCCCAATTTGGGATGCCATTTTTAACAACTGAGGCACAGACTCAGACCAGCAAGGAATCAGAATCGTTTATTCAAAGAAACAAGCTGCTTTTATACACTTCTTCGAGACACAGTATTTCCTTACACGGTAATTCTCACTAAGCGACCTATCACCCATCGCCACGTCATCAACACGCTTTCTTAATATCCTTCTGTGGGGTGGTCAGGGCTGTTCAGCGTCTGTCAGCTTCTGGCAGGCTCCTCTCTGCAGGGCTCTGCCACGTGGCGCCTCCTCTCCCCAAGGTCAGGCAGAGACAAGCCTCTCTGCACTGCCATGTGCTTCTTTGTGCTCCATGTGCTCCTGCAGGTGCGTGCCGCGGCCTGCAGCTCAACTCTGTCCCGTCTCTGACCACAATTTTGCACATTTTATGCAGGAGAAAGAGAAGCAGGGGGCAATCCCTGTTGAGAATAAAGTCCTCTTGTATTCTGGGAATCCAGGAGTGAGCAAGGACAGGGAAGGACTTGCTGGCACATTCAGGAGGATCACATTGTTTCAAATGCTTGCAGAACCAGCGGATATTTCCAGTACTGTGCTTTGGGATGGCAGAGATGTTCCTTTCCTACCTGCAAGGCTTGTTTCCCCTCAGCTGGGCCATGGCAGCTGCGCAGTTCCAGGTGGCTGCATGATTCCAGGTGCCTGCACACAGCTGCCTTCCTCCTCCAGCAGCAGGACACGGTTTGCCTTGGTACAGGGCTCTGAGACTGCACATGGCTTGCTGCTTCTGTGAAGGCTGAGTGACCTGGATGCTTTCCTACTGGGTTTGGATATCAAAGCCTCCCTAATGGGATACCTGAAGGTGTAGACAGAGGGAGGGGCAGGAACAACCTCAGAGATAAACTCCATTGTGTAGGAGGGTGGAGACTCTGGAATGGCCTCAGGAAGGAGTCAGGCAATGGCATGTTATCTCTGAGGCGCTCAAATACCAGTTGTCTCCCTAAGGAAAATGAGGAAAGACACTTTTAATGTTCCTAGTGTGGCAGAAGCTCTACCCTCAGTAGACAAGAATCCGCACAAGGGCAACATGTTTTGAATGGACATGTTTTGAATGCCCCAAGCCTAGAAAAATCTTCACTGGCAGCTCATGCCTCATTAGGTCTAACAATATCTGCTGTACAGACAAGGGTAGGCCTCTTCAGGATGTGATGCCTGGAGGTGACATCATCCCGTGGTGCTAAAATCTTAAAAAGCCTCTTGACTGTTGTACTCTTGTGGGTTTTGGTTGGGATTTTTTTTCCCCAGTGTGATAAAATGTTTGGATTTGAGATCACTTATGCCAGTTTTTACGTTTTAAAGGTTCAGGCTATTTGTTGTTTTCTCCAGTCCCCAGCTGCCTCTGTCCTAGTACCATTGAGGAATCTCAGCTCTTCTGTTCTGTACCTTATATCAGTAGATTTCCAGACCTTATGGCAGTACAGAAATGCTTGGAAAAATGCAGTTAGTGTATTCCACAAGCCTGGAAAGCAGAGACAAAGAAAAGTCACCAAAAACACATTAAAAAGATCAGAATCTTTACTTCTGACATTTTATCTTTTCAAAATTGAAGGCAGAAGGAACTTGTTATATGCTCTGTTAAAATCTCTATAAAATCTTACCCAACTTTGGTGTAATCTAACCTGTGGGTTAGCAGAGAAGCTGTGGTGGAAAGGCAGGGCTTGCTGCTGTTTTGCTGAGTGTGCTGTGCTTGTGGAGGGGAGCTCCAACCTCCAGTGACAAAGAAAATGGCTGTGGCAGCTGAGTAGTTCTTCAGAACATGACACAAATGCTGTGTACTAGGCTTATTACTGACATCCAAGGAGGCTGAGACAAGAAGAGGAGAGCTACCACAGTAATGTAATGAGAGACATTATCACTGGTTGATGGCAGACCTGGAGAGCAGGATGTGCACAGGAGCGATCTGGCAGAGCTGATGCTGGAGGAGAGCTGGCTTGTCCCCATGGGTGAGATAATATTTGGTCAGCCATGTACATACTCTGTTGCTCACAACGACCTCCTCTGAAAGGACCAAAGCTTAGGGGCTCTTAAGAAGTTCATGAGAAAAAGGGAAAACAGAATAGTTTCATATGTCACTCAGGTGGGCTGGAAGGAGGAGTTTTCCTGCATGAGAATTCTTGGAGGTCCAAATAGTCTCTTCTCTTGCTGGGCCAGAATGTGAAACACTCAGAAATTGCTCCCTAACTGTAATATGATGGGAAAAATCAAGTTAAGGTCAACAGAATATTGATTTCTAACCTTACATTGCTTTAGTTTTGAGGCTTTATAAGCTTTTAGAAGTAGTATCTTAGAAGTTGACATTAGAATTTTTAATTGAATCAGAAAATTTCTTGTACGAAATGATGAACTATTTACATATTCTGGCCACTTTGAAGAGGAAACCTTTCCCTGTAAGAACAGAAACAAACTGACCTTTTCTGACCAGAAGCACCTTCCGATAATTTGGCTTTCCTTATTGAAAAAACAAACAAACAAACCCACAAAACAAAAAAACCCACCAACATAAACAAAAAACCACTCCACCAATTCTCTGCTGAGTCCAAACATGGGGGATCAGTTCCCAGGAGAGAACTGTCATAAAAAGTAGTCCCAAGTGTGATGTGCTAACACCAGTAATTATGTTTTTACCTGAGAGACCTTTGCTGCTTCAGGGAGCCCAATCTCACATGTGCTGGCACAGCACAGTTGGAAGTGTTGTACCAGGCTGGGCTGTGCAGTGCATCCCCGTTCAGAGCTGTGTCCTGATGGAGTGTAGGAGGAAAAAGTTCTGAGATCACTTGGGAAATTCATCCAGTAACTTCCTCCCTACTGTTATCTGACAAACTTGTCTAAAATCCCTTGTACTTACCTGTACTCTGCTGACAGCAAGTGGGATCCTTAAAGGCTGCTCTGAAATTCTTGCTTACAGCCAGAAATACAGTTACAACTTGTTGATTCCTTCCCTCTCTGAGCCACACAGGGACCAGCTGCCATGTCTGGTGTGAGGTGCAATTTTGGCATCTTGGAAAGGAAATGGCAGCTGGAAGTGTTGCTCTGAGCTGCTCTTTGGAGGATGAAGGTGGAGAGGACCATAGCTGAGTGTGCAGCAGAGGAGTGTTGGGAAGGATGTGACTACAGTCAAGGATGAGCTGCTGGACATCCAGGAGCAGAGCTGAGCTAGCAGAGCACTTGGACTGCAAAACACAAGGGCTGCTTTTACAGAATGTGCTGAAGTGGATGTGCCCCAGTCCTGAACTTGAGAGTGAGAAGAGAAACCCCAATTATTTCAGAGGAATGCAGGGCAGGAGAGGGGGAGTCACAGGAGGAGGATAGTGCAACCTCAGTTTATCTGTTCCTTATCAGATGTCAACACCTCCTGTTCTAGGCTGACTTGACAGAGCCCAGGGCTGTTGCCATGGGTCCTCTGACAGGCCTGGAACTCAGCGGTGCATCAAGGGATGTCTTGGAAAGCATTCCTGGCTACAGTGGATTCTCCAGGAGGCTCTCCCTGGGAATTTGGTCCTGCTGGAGGGAAGAAGAAGAGAAACATTGGTCTGTGATTTCAGTGAAAATGACAGTGAGCAAACGACCATCAGGGAATGACAGAGGTTGTGGCTGCTCTAACCCTGAAAGTGTAAAAGGCCAGGTTGGATGGGGCTTAGAGCAACCTGGTCTGGTGGATGCCCCTGCACATGGTAGAGGGTAGGACAGGATGGGCTTTAGGGACCCTTCCAACATAAACCAGTTTGTGATTCTGTGACAGCAAAAGTTTCTTCTGGTGGCCTACATGGAAATACTGATGGCATTGTGATACCTGGCAATGCAGTCCCTGGCAATGTATGGAGAAGGAGGAGGAAGTGCCCCATCGAGCACTGTCAAAAAAGCACAGGAAAAATTAGACCAAAATGATCCCCCATAACCCATAAAACACAGAGGTGGGGGACAGTACCATAGATTGGCTGTTACTGGTGTCCAGTTCCAGCACTCTGGGGGGGTGAACTGCTCCCTTTGAAGTTGGAGGTGTTTCTTAGGGCAGTGGAGTCCAGAAGAGCTGGGGAGTTCAGTAAGTCAGTCCCTTTATTAGGTGTAACAGCTCCCACAACTCCTCCTCTCTCCACCCAAAATCAAACTGAAATGCACAAATGAAATTTAAACCTCCTTGAACAATGTTCACTGCAAGTGGTCCTAATTAACGTTCCCTAAATGGCTGTAATTAGCTACCAGCTGATGGAATATTTACTCCAGGATTTTTTCTTTAAAAACACAACCCAACACAGACACAAACAACTATTTATTTAATTATTTATTCTACAAATTCCTGCCACTGATCATGCTGAAAATGTGACTTACAGAGCAGGAGCTGAAACTGGAGTGGCTCTTGTGCTGAAAAAAAACAGATTAAAGCACAGGAAAAGCAGCTTGCACAAGCAGGCAGCACTCCCAGAGCCATTTGCTGCACCAACTTTGCAAAGTACGATAAATTAGCAATTTTAAAGTAACACAATTTCCCCCGTCGCTTCACAGGAGCAGTTTTTCCACAATGCTCTGCCGGCTCCTCTCCACATCCCTTTTGCCAAACTAGTCGGTTCCAGTTCAGTCATAAATCGCTGGATGTCACGTAGTGAAGGGGAGGTGACGGATGTCCCTCTGTGTTCCCAGCCCTGGCAAATCCTTTATCGAGCTCCAGGAACGTCCGCTCCCGTTGCTAATCCGCGCCTGCCTCCCCTTGGACAGGCCTGGCCACTTCCTTTCCCAACAATCCTCTCCTGCTTGTTTGCTTTTAGGAAAGCTGATTCAGCCTTGGAGCGAGTGGGTGCAACACCCGCAGCGCTTTGGGTCCTGCCCCTACCGCCTGCAATGAGCCGAATGAACTGCAATGGAATTGCTCCATTCCAGCTGGAACAAGCCCTATCTTTATTAATTCTGGGGCCTGTTTTCCCCACTGTGGTGGCAGTTTGGCCTTGGAAAGGCGAGAGTGGACTGTGTGTCTTGCAGGCTGCTGAGGCACCCGGGTTGTGTCTCACAGATGATATACCTGTTGGATCAGCCCCGAACCAGGGGCCTGGCCCATTCCAGGTGGTTTTTCCAGGGGGCAAGGATGGAGTGGGGATGAACTGGGGGTGCTGAGGTGCCCTTGCACCCTCTGCTCAGGGGAATGAGAGTGGTTTGGGGAGCGAGATTGCTCGTGGGTGTGTAAGATGGAGACTGGGGAGGAGGTGAAGAACTGGGGATGCATGGATGTTATACCTGCACCCCTTCTCTGGGGCATCCTGGGGCAGGGGGTAGGTCTGCTCCCCTGGTGGTGGCATGTCCCTAGGCCTGCCCTGCCCCACCCCCCTGGCCCTGGCTGGATCTGACTCCCTCCTAGTGCCCGTCATGCCCCAGCACCCTCTGCCCCCCTGACCCCTGTGATCACCCCCTGCCCCCACCTTGCTGACCCTCAGCCCTGACCTCACCCCAAGGCTGGATCCGAGCCCTGCGTTGTGCCTGCCCCCTCATCCCTTCGTGACCCCATAGTCCACCTTGACATTCTGTTGCCCCTCAGCCCTGTCTGACCACCCTCCATAGCTCCTGCGCCCCCGGACCTGCCCTGACCTCCAGGCCCTTCTGACCCCGCCTTGTGCCTACCACCCCCAGCCCCCACCCCACGGGACTCTGAACCTCTGCTTCTTCCCCACACGTGCATTACTCCCCAATGCCCCCCAGACCTGTCCCCATCCCAAAGCTATATCTGACCTGCCCTTGAGCCTGCTGCCCCTCAGCCCCCCCCCGAACTTCAGCCCCCCCCGTAAC